>NC_085035.1:2910571-3004892 GCF_963692335.1 Osmerus eperlanus
CGGCAGCCAGGTAGGAAACACTGGGCAAATGTTGCATGAATGGTTTCAGCAGGTTCATTTCAGGTGTGGCCTACTAACTACAGCTGAGCATGATCTATACCATAGCGTCTAACAGACAGGACATAATATGATCCATGGTAGAAAACATTAAGAGGAGGTCTAGGGGTCACTTGTCTTCGAGAAAGCCAGGTCTGATGGGGTGAGGAGGCGGAGGAGGGGAGGAGAAAGGGAGGGTTCTAGATCTTTCCGCCTGTTTGAAGTGGACCTCTCCTGTGAGTGTTTACGTCTGAGCGCCTGCTCTCCCTCCACTCGCTCGCCCCTGCCCTCCCCTGCGGCCCTGCCTGACTGACAGGGGTCAGCTCCACTCCCCAGAGTGTGTGTGTATGTGTGTGTGCTTCCTTTTACATGCAACGGCAGGTTCTGTGTAGTGTCAGTCACAGGTCGAGCAGGGTGATGTGTGTGTGTGTGTGTGTGGAGGGGGACACACAAGGGAGAGGTAAAAGACAGTGTGTGTGTGTGACCCTAACCCTAACACACACAAAAATGAGAGATAACCTGCTGACACCGTAGTGGAACACAAATACACACACACACAACTGAAAGATAACCTACTGACATTGCCGTGTAACACACACACACGCCTTCACATTATAGCAACACAGTCATTTCATTCATACTTCTTATTGTCACTCAAAGCACAGCAGATAACTCGTCACCATCTCACACACGCACGCACGCACGCACGCACACACGCACACACACACACACACACACACACACACTCCCTCTATTATGGTCATAATCCCTTCCAGGTCTCCGTGATAAGCCTAGTGACACTCCACATAGATGGATCCCACTTTGACAGAGCTCTGCCACAAAGTACGCATGACATCACACAACAGCCAAACAAACAGTGAGTCCCGGGGCTTAATCCCTGAAGGAAATGAATGGCTTTCGCCTGGCAGAAGTCCAAAATATGATGATTTCAAAAGCTGTGGCGAAATCTGCATCCCTCCAGACGAGGCCCATTTCACAAACGGCTCAACCCGATGTGAGTACATTTTACATTTAGTCATTTAGCAGACGCTCTTATCCAGAGCGACTTACAGGAAGTACAGGGACATTCCCCCCCGAGGCAAGTAGGGTGAAGTGCCTCGCCCAAGGACACAACGTCATTTGGCACGGCTGGGAATCGAACTGGCAACCTTCAGATTACTAGCCCGACTACCTCACCGCTCAGCCACCTGACTCCCTGTGAAATGGTTTCTCTTTTTTCTTTTTCCTTGGCACCATTACACAACACTTCCTATACGCCGCAGCAACAACGTTTCTCCTAGTCAATAACCACCGAGCAGCTGGTTCCACAGGAAAGTGTGGCTCGCTAACTTCTGAAAAGGGGGTTAGGATGACTAGAACCACGAAGAGGCGGGATGAGATCATGGGGGGAGGGGGTGTGTGGACATCTGGCTAGCTCAGCCAGATCGGGTCAACACGGGGTCATCTTTCTGAGGACTTCCGGTACCAACCGAAAAGACAGCAAGAGGCCCCTGGAGATATGATCATCCTGAGGTTCTATGCACCACAAGCGCTATGCACGGCAAAAACTGCACATCTGAGTGTGATAATTGAGTTTCTCGATTTTAAATCTAGACAGAGACTTTGTTTCAAGTATAAATAGCTTATCTAGTGACTTGCAAATGCAAAAAAAAAAAAATCTGAACCTTTCTCACGGCACTGGCAGGCAAACATACTTGTTTTAAGCATAAGCAAGCTCATAACTCTTATTTTTTGCGCTTAAATTTGATAGGGACATTTTTGCGGGGTAAAGTCACAGCCGATGGAAAAAAAGCCTGACTGTATTTCATCCTAAGAGAACGGGGGGTGGGTGACAGCGACACTTCGGCCGTGGGAGAACACTGTCAGCTGGAGAACTTCCTGTCAGGATCACAGGAGGAGATCTAATCTATCGGCAGAGCGTCGGTTTGGATCCTCCACTGATCCCAGGTGACATTCCAGACCGCTCTCAGGACCAGTTCACCAGGGAAAGCCGGCAGGAGGGGACCATAAGAGGAGCCCTGCCTTATCGGCTGAACATCTCACCAGTTCAGCGGAGGACACAGACTCCGCATCGCAAGGCATGCTGAGGAGAGATGAGGAGACGGTGAAAAATGCCTTTCCCAACTGCCTTAAGTTACCACAGGCTCTCATGCTAAACTTCAGGAGATAACAGTGTATTTTCCCATGAAACAAATCCAGGGATTAGTTCAACAGCTCACTCTCCTCCTCCCCGAGTCTCCGCGACCCCTCCTCGCAGCCAGGGTGTCTGGTGGAGGCGGCTGGGGGGGCTGGGAGGGGGGCCGGGGGAGGCTGGGAGGGGGGCCGGGGGAGGTTGGGAGGGGGGCCAGGGGAGGCTGGGGGAGGCTGGGAGGGGGGCCGGGGGAGGCTGGGAGGGGGGCCGGGGGAGGCTGGGAGGGGGGCCGGGGGGTCGGGGGAGGCTGGGGGAGGCTGGGAGGGGGGCTGGGGGAGGCTGGGAGAGGGGCTGGGGGAGGCTGGGAGGGGGGCCGGGGGAGGCTGGGAGAGGGGCTGGGGGAGGCTGGGAGGGGGGCCGGGGGAGGCTGGGAGGGGGGCCGGGGGACGCTGGGAGGGGGGCCGGGGGAGGCTGGGAGGGGGGCCGGGGGAGGCTGGGAGGGGGGCCGGGGGAGGCTGGGAGGGGGGGCCGGGGGAGGCTGGGAGGGGGGCTGGGGTGATGATGCGTGTGTCGCCCCACACTCTCAGGCTCTGGGGGGCCGTTCCCCTCTGTCAGCCCCCCGCCGGCCCCCACGAAGGGGGCTGGGAATAATTGTCCCCCGATGAGGTCACATCCCAGCTAGGCTTATGTGTGTGTGTGTGTGTGTGTTTGATGAATCATGTGTGTGTGTGTGTGTTTGATGAATATGTGTGTGTGTGTTTGATGAATTGTGTGTGTGTGTGTGTTTGATGAATATGTGTGTGTGTTTGATGAATTGTGTGTGTGTGTGTGTTTGATGAATATGTGTGTGTGTTTGATGAATTGTGTGTGTGTGTGTTTGATGAATATGTGTGAGTGTGTGTGTGTGTGTTTGATGAATCATGTGTGTGTGTGTGTGTTTGATGAATTGTGTGTGTGTGTGTGTTTGATGAATCATGTGTGTGTGTGTTTGATGAATCATGTGTGTGTGTGTGTGTGTGTGTGTGTTTGATGAATGTGTGTGTGTGTGTTATCATACCCTCACAGGGAAAAAGCGCTCTGGGAAACTTTGACCTGCGTCATCCTTTGGAGATATCAACAATCGCCCTCCTACTTCACTCCGTTAAGTCCAGTCCTCTCCCTCCAGATAGAGAATGACCCAGATCCGGACTCTGCTGTGGGCCTGTGTGTGTGTGTGTGTATGTGTGTCTGTGTGTATCCAGTTCTGGTGAGGTCATATGAACAGATGCAGACAGTCCCAGAGTGGGCTGTAGGATCAGAATCATTTCCATGAGTGACTAACGTCATTGTTGGCCAAACATGCACACACAAACGCAGGCGATTACTCACAAAAAAGTTCTACAACTGAGGTCAAGTCCCGTAGATGGGCAAGTCGAAACAGGAGAAGCTTCTTTCAACTCTGACATGCTTTACAAGCGACAGCAGTTCACCTGACAGTGAGTAAGCCAACCAAAACTGTATCCCATACATCTTGTGACTGGACCGATGTTTCACAACTAGCCCTGGCGTCAGGGAAGGAGTCATTACGACACACTAAGGCTGACTGTGGAGGTCAGGTCGGGTCAAATGTTCGTCAGCCAGTTGCAGAGACTAAGTCCTTCCCTCATTGACATGAATACTTTTTTTTCTGAAAACCTCTGTCGGCTGAGAAAACAATCCGAACCAGCTGGTGGGATGTTGCTTTGAAGCACTGGCTACTTGACCTTTGAGCTGGACTGACAGGGGTGGCTGATTGCTGTGCGTGTGTGCGAATGTGTTTGTGTACTGGGGGTGCCTAGTTACATCCAAATCGTGAGTCGCACTCTGGGATCTTGAAGATGGAGGGAGGGAGAAGGGGAGGGGGAAGTGAGAGAACAAGTCTGGACTAGCCAGGCCAGCAGTGAAACAGAAGAGAATTCTAGCGCTTGTCTATCTGTTCGTGTTTATACTTTGCCTGTGTTGCGTTCAGTCTGTCGGTGCTAGAGGTAAACCTAGGACATGGCTGTGATCTGCATTGCCCAGGCCAGACAGTTTCAAATGGTTATCATGAGTGCGAGTTTGCCAAGGCTCAGTGAAGCATGGCAGCCTATAAACGTGTATAGGTATGACTGGATTTATGATGACCATTACCCACTCTCACAGAAGTAGGAATTTAGGGCTCAGGTTACACACACACACACACACACAAAAACCTATTACACCCCCTGCCACCTGTGCTAGCACCCCCCAGAGTGAGGCAGTGACCCTGGATTTAAGACTCTTGACCCCACCCTCTCTAAATCCTGGACTATAATGAAAGCTCGATGGTCCAGACCCCATGATATAAACTGCCATTCCTGTGGTGACCATTTAGCCATTAGGGTTAGATGGATTTAGTACTGAGGGGGGTCATTGTGTGGTGGGACAAGAGGTCAGAGATAATTGTGTGTGTGTCTGTGTGTGTGTGTGTGTGTGTGTGTGTGTGTGTGTGTGTGTGTGTGTGTGTGTGTGTGTGTGTGTGATGAGGGACGGGGGGGGAGCTAGAGAATGGTTTACCAGAGTTGCTATACATAACAAAGGACGCAAATACGCCAGAGTCATACAGTCAACACATTCAAACCCGTCATTTACACCCTGTTGACAGAGTCCACGGCCCCTGCGCAAGACTGTCCACTCAGCCTTTCTCTAATCTCGCAAACACCGCGGCAGGAAGTCCCTGGCCATTGACAGGAAACAATCTGTGTATCTATGGAAATGCCACGGGGTACGGTAAGCATTGCCATGGCTACAGAGTTGTTTAGTAGCGGGCGGGTGTGTGGGTGGAGGACAGCTGGGAGGTGGGCCGTCCAAACGCTAGCCGAGTGAGGGGAAGTGGAGTCCGTAGAGGGGGAGACCTCCACACATGAGGTTTGCATTAGAACCCCTGGAACTGCACCCCTGTGCAATCTGTTACCAGGCTCAGAAGACAGAACAATAGCAGGCCCTAACTACATGCCTCATGGAAGCTCCTAGGTTTTCCAAACAAGTCTAAATACCTGAGCTCCAACTAAGGGATTGTATTGCAATGTAACCCTGGACGTCCACCATGCAGTCACTTACGGACTTTTCACTCATTTAAATCCGTTGTGAAAACCATGAGATGGATTCATGATGAGCTCAACACCGATCACTGTGTGTGTGTGTGTGTGTGCTCAGTCAGGGTCCGGACGAGGGGAGGAACCCGTTGACCTCTGAAATAAACACGATGAGCTGCGCTGCCAGCCGCCAGAAAGTCTCGCCCAGTCAGACTAGAAGCAGTCCAGCTCACAGACACACCTACAGCATCTACCCTCTCATGGGCTTAGAGCCAACTCAAGGTTCCATTTCCAACAGAAACATTTGAATTTACAGATTCGTCCAATCAACAGCCTCGTCATTTCAGATAGTTCTGTGTGACGTAGGTGGAAAACGTCCTACTGTGAATGTTCCTGTGGGTCCAACTGTAGGACTAAGGCCTAAAGTTCCAGCAACAACACCTCTATGCAAGCTACTGTTACTGGCACCGTCCAGCGCTAACACAAATGCTAGCACACTTAACAATAATAGCTGTCAGGCCCGGGTGACCGATGTGACTGGAAGACAACGTTTCCACGGCGAGGGAGCCAATGTTTCCTCAGGCCTGTGAGCAGACTGCTTACTCTGGGGGATCTTTGTAATGATCCAGGATTAATGGGATTCAGAAGAGGAACATAATATTTACATCCTACTGCATTAGGACATACACTCTCTACTCCCAGGCCTACGTGGAGAATGTTGACAATTAGGAAAAATAAACTTATCCTGTACGGTGACGTTAGTGGAGTGCAATCTGCTCTCAATGACTAAGCTCTGTGATCACAGCGCCCTTAGGCCGACACAGTTCTTTATCTAGTCCAAAAGCACACGTAACAACTGCAAACATTTAGTAAAGCTGGTCCAATTGGATGCTGCAGAATAGGAAATGAATCCCACCTGTGATCCACGGCCTTCCTCCCAGGCTGCTGGAGATGCATGTTACTACCTCTGCTTCCCCTCTCTTCCCTGCTCCAGTCCCCTGACCAATAACACGCCCCAAAGACCCGCCCCTTGGGCTACATGTCCGCAGCGATTGGTCAGGCGGACCTGGGGCCACACCCCTTGAAAGGGTCCACATGGCTGCCATATTTCTGCTCGATCTGGGTTAAGATAACAAGAGCTGGAGACTCACAGTGACTGCCTCTTTCTAGGAGTCGCTCATTCTCCTTCTCTCTCCCTCTCTCTCTCTCCATTTGTCTCCCTGCATGCCCTTCAGTCCTACTCACCCCATCTCTCTCTCTCTCTTGCTCTCTCTTCCAAAAGGCTTCCACGAAGCTGCTGCTTTCATCTTCGGCCTAATGAAGGTTCTCCTCTGACCCTCTCCTATAAACACGGCTCCTGTAGCTGGCCTGTGATCTGGACGGGGCAGATTAACGGGCCATTTTAGAGGCCGTACAACATCCTCTCAGTCTCAAATATCACACTGGCACTCCCGGCTTTTAATGCCGCCCTCAGGAGAAAAGAGACTTGGTCTAAAAGGCTTCTAATTGATCTTCAGCTCACTATAAATACACATATACACAAACAGACACACACACACGTCAGACACGGTGTATCTGGTTCCAGGTGTGGACACGGTGGTGCTGATGGACCGGACCTGAGAGGGTCAGCTTGATTCCTCCTGGCAGAGAGAGAGAGAGAGAGAGACTCTGAGACCGCACATGCCTTCACATGAAAGCCTTCGAGATCAGAGGAGACCAGAAACGTCCCTCAAACGCAGCGCCACACACACACACACGCAAGGCTGTATCGTGTGCTTCAACACAGAACAGAGCACTCAGCACAAGTTAGAACCAGGCGCTGGCCATTCGTCTTCCGCTGACACAGGCTAATCAATAGTATCACGTAGATCTAAGGAGAGAGGGATGACCTCTTAGGAGAGCAAAGAAGAAAAAAAAAAAAAAGGTGTGGGGGGGGGGGGGTAGAGGGGCGTTTGGAGCAGACAACAGGCCGTCTGGACCAGCGGCGCGCGCTCTCTGGGAGCGGGGGGACTGTGGATGAGAAGCAGCTCGAGGGCTGCGGCCAGAAGCGACGTGTGTAAATATGACGGAGCTCGTCGGCCCCCCTTGTCGCAGGCCGCGCGCCCCGGTGCGCTGCGAGGGATTTCGTTTCCACGTCGCCCCCCCACCGAGACGATCCGTGGCTCTCGGCTGCGGAATGCTCTCTTCTGCTGTTTTTCGAGAGACAGTAAAGAGGCGAGCAGGACGGGGGGGGGGGGGGGGGGGGTTGAGGGGTGGGTGGGTGTCACTTGCAAATGCTCCGGAGCTTTCTGTGAATGCTGTGCACCCTTACGGTTTCACTGCCAGGAAACAGTCGCTTGTAACCACTGTGAGATGCATTGTAATTGCTGCAGGGGTATTTGTCTTGTGGGCCTAACTGTAATCCCACGGGTGCATCCGAATCATCTAAATCTCTTCCTTGTCTCCTTAGCATTATCCTAAAGGACCTGAAAACACAGGACAGGTCGAATCAAGGTGAAAGGTGCAGGGAATGCCCACCGGGGGCGCACTTTAACAGGAGGAAATAAGACAAGGAAACTACCTCACACTCCTGAAACCGAATCCTCCATCTTGGCTCAGATCAACTCCAGTTCCCTGGACATGCTTTAGATATGACAGGCTCACATTTAATCCCCTATGCATGGGTTTTACATCAGACCTACATCTGTGTGTGTGTGTGTGTGTACCTTCACCCTCACATCCAGACAGCTTGATAGGGTTTAGTCAGAGTCCTTCCATAAAATCCCAGTGGAAAGTGACAGACAGACAGATGGAAAGATGGAACTTAAGAATGGACAGATGGAACGGCCGCTCTCTAAAAGGTTCTGATGAGGGCCTCCGGAGTTTCCAGTACAGGAAAATATTAACGACAGATCCCTCTGCTCTAATGTAAGGCTGAAGCAAGGCTCACACACACACACACACACACACACTCTCGAGGCTGCCAAACAAACACGGGACCTTGTTTGTGTGGATACAGAGTTGGTACAGAGTTGACAAAGGTCAACTCTGTACCAGTGTTGACAAAGGTCAACTCTGTACCAGTGTTGACCTTTGTCAACTCTGTACCAGTGTTGACCTTTGACCTTTGTCAACTCTGTACCAGTGTTGACAACTCTGTACCAGTGTTGACAACTCTGTACCAGTGTTGACAAAGGTCAACTCTGTACCAGTGTTGACCTTTGACAACTCTGTACCAGTGTTGACCTTTGACCTTTGTCAACTCTGTACCAGTGTTGACCTTTGTCAACTCTGTACCAGTGTTGACCTTTGACCTTTGTCAACTCTGTACCAGTGTTGACAAATGCTTCCAAGTATGGGAAGTGGCCACATCCATAATCAACGTCTGATACGGGAGGCTGCTGGATTCGCGTTAGGGAGATGCCCGGAGGTGCCCACCCCTCCCGACTCCCAGCAGTCCTGCTGGAGGGCAGCTGTCTACTGAAGTTGCAATGATATGGATACGGTGGAATCTTAGCTGTTCTGCATCTGCCTGTGAGAGCCATGAGAGCATGTTGTCTCCAGAGAAAAGGAGGAAGCTTCCAGAAGCCTTCTAAAGACATCTGGTCATTCCAAGGCTACGCCTGCATATCGGAGTCCAAGACTCACACACACACACACACACATATATATCCCCACACGCACACACGTAAAGAAGCACACACACTCACACAATGTTTAAGACCCACTGGGGAGGGGTGACTGTCCACATGTCTCTGTTGTCTTTCAAGCCCGAGCTTCAGGAACCCACATCCCCACCGTCTCCACGAGGAGGATCTTCCTCTTGACCGCAGTCAGTGAATCACCGAGAAAAGGCCTGAGCAGAGATGTTTACGTGACGTGTTCCGTCGGAGGGTTCCAGAAACTTCTGGTCTTACTGGACCATCTCACTCCTCATGGCCTGGTTTACGTCACGTCAACACCAAAGGTCACCAGACAGACAAAACTGCCTGAATATGGTGACATCACCCTTTAAATAAAAAAAAAAGCTTGCTGGCCGTGCGTGAGAGGGGGAGCGGACAGGCAGAGAGCCGCAGTAGATCACCTAGACTAGGTGAGATCCTCCCAGAGAGCTTCACAGGAGCATAAACACAGGGATGTGTTCAAGGGGAGGAACTCCCAGCTGCGGGTTCCACAGGAGGGGAGGGGAGCGTGGGAAAGAGAAGGAGAACCGGAGCGCTGTCGAGACCTCCGTTTCTTGGGGGGGGGGGGGTGGGGGGGGGAGATCCCAGCTGAGAAAACACCTGTGAGAGGTGAGGATCTGGGGCCTGGCCCACGGGGCCACAGGGAAGCAAGACCACAGGGTCCCCCCGTGCACTCAGACAGGATGGGGAACCGGGCAGACATGAGAGTTGAACTGGGACAAGACTGTCCTTGGAGTCTGCTACACCCTGTAAAACAGACACACTCGGACCATTAGCAACCCCCCCCTTCGGTTCAAGCCAAGTCTCTGGCCTTCAATCTGGGCTCTGTTTTAAAAAACCCAAGTAATTATTTTCCCCTGGAAACATCTGGTTCTCCGATCTCATCCCGGACTGTCCTCCCTTCCTGGGCCTGCAGATGGAGGGCAGAGAGGGAGGACAACCCTTCAGCCGCTCCGAGTTGTTGCGCCCTTAAACTCCCGACACAGGAAAGATACTCAGGGGGGGGGTCTGTGTGTGTGCGCGCGCGTGTGGGGGGGGGGGGGGGTATCTTCTCATATCGACCATAACACCCCCGTGCTGTCAAGCCTGCCGCCTCTGAGGTTAAGAGGGTGATGGAAAACAAAGAGGATCTGACATATCACAGTCTGGCTTTCAAAGTGGGTGGCCAACCAGCACACCCCCCCCAGAGAAGAGAGGGGTTGGCGGTGGTGGTGGTGGGGGGGGGGCCCTTTGGACAGCCATCTTGGGGAGAGATCTCTCTCTGCTGTTCCACACCACCCCTCCCTCTCGCTCTATCTGTTCCGCTCCACATTTCGGAGCAGTTCGACTAGACCGTGCTGTCATGAAACGGGTCATTTCAGTCTGGGAGATTAAAGACTGGAGGAAAAAGAAAAAAAAAACACAACAATTTGAGATAACTTCCACCTCGGCGGCCCTTGCAGCCTCACAAATAAAAGAGAAACACAGCCAGGAAGGAGGACTGCCAACACGGACTGAGACACTAACAACAGGCCTTCCTGTTATTGTCAAACTCGACCAACAAAACAATATACAAACGTAAGCAAAAAGATCCTCTGAACGCCCACCTATTTAGCTCATGTTTCGACCTGAAAACTCGCTCAATCTTCCTGCTAACTGGCGGTCTCTCCCTGACGGTCGACAGGGAGATCACCGGTTCCTTTCCCTCATTTCCCCCCAGACTGGGGGGGTGCCAGCCTTCACCCAAACCTAATACTGTCCCTATTGTACTTAGCCATATCCAGCCCCACCTTCACCCTCCAAATGGCTGCAGGGCGCATGACTGCAGGGATGAGTGGAGGGTAGGAGGGGGAGAGAGAGGGAGGGCTGGTTGTCAACAAGTCCTCACCCCCCTAACCCTCCTCCACACCCATCTCCAACTGGCCTTCCGTTTCCCTGAGAAGGAACCCAGGAAATCAGTTGAGCCGTGTGAATGGCATTTTGGCTCTTCTCCGGGCGATCTTTGCATTGTTCCGGGGGAGGAGTGCACGCTAAACCCTTAACTGCCCTGTGGGGCCGGTCTCACCGCAGGAACACCGAGCCCCGATGCAAGCTGAGAGGCTGGCTGGCTGTTAGACTGAGGGCCCTGGGGGCCCACCCCATCCAGACAGCAACCCCTCCAGGATAACCCGATACTCTACTCCAATCAAAAGTAAGCACTCCGGAGGAACGGGGGAGTTAGTAAGCTGGCACCGATCTCTCCCGTTTTAGAATAATAAGAGTATCGAGTGATATCGTCCCTGTTTTCCGCTCACGGCTAAATGCATTAGGAGAATGCGTGGGAGCAGAGGAGACGCGGGGAAAGATGAGGAACGAGGGAGAGACGGAGAGGAGAAAACAGAGGAGAGAAAAGAAAGGAGGTTGGGAAGTGAGACGAGGGTGGAGGTGCCTAGGTGTCGTCGGCGCGGTTTTCCGGAAGCAAATGAGATGCGACAGCGCTTTCAGCTGCTGACAAAAGGCAGGAGGTGTCGGAGTCAAGCTCCCCCAGGCAGAAGCTCTTCCTTGTTCTCCGACACCCATCGTCACAAATAACCTGTACGTGCTTGTGGCACGCCCGGCTCCAAAACACAACCAGCGTGGACCCCCCTCCTCGTGCCCTGTTTACCAACAGCAGGAGACGGGCCCCGTCAACCGCAGGCGACCGCAGACCTCATGGAGGACGACACGTTCATCTTCTTAATAACAGTCGCGCGTCCTATTTCTGGTGGCGTGGACTGGGGGAGGCGGAAGGATTGCTCTTCAATTCAATAAAAATCCCTACAGTACACTGTTGTCTGCACCTCTGATAGCACATGAAGAGACAGGAAGTGTGTGTCCGAAAGGGCCTCAGATAACAGGAAGTGGACCCCTGACATGAACCCCCCCACCCCCTATTTTAGGAGCAAAGCGACGGCGGTGATTATTCTGTTTATTATCTTTCTGGGGGTTTCCTCTTAGAGTTGACCTTCACAGGTGGTCCCAAGGCAGTATCACTCATTCCATTGTTTTCCTCCTTATTGGAAAAACAAGGTCCCCCCCTCATTCCGGTCCCTTCCTCAGATATAAACGGTGCCGACTGTCAGGGTCAGTGTGGGAGACCATGAAAATAGCCGCTGAACTTGAGGGGTTGGAGGATGTCGGAGGTGTCATTGTCTTCCAGCTCGGCGACCTCGCTGGAGGAACTGTGGAGGCGAAATCCGTAACGGATCGAAAGAATAATAAAGAACGGCGATCAACACCCATAGCTCTCATCTTTTCATCTCGCAAACGCCAGCATCCTCAGCTATAGTTACCTACTTACCTGAATACTAGGTAAGTCCTCAAACAACCTCTAACGAGGATAAATAAAACAAACTGGATCTGAAACGCACGCACACAATGGAGCACTCCTAATACTGTCAGCACACACCTGTCTGAGACAATAGGACCATGGGGAAATAAGCTGTATTTCCACTGGATACCGGGCCAAGAACCCAATGCAATCCCAACAAAGGCAGGAAACCCAGGTCTCTATTTGTTTCCAGTGTATGAGGTTGCTGGTCAAATCGTGCAAACAGTTATCAGTTTCCTGATTCGATTAGCTGGGAAGGAATAGTTGGCTGAAGGCAGTGCGTACAGACCAGGCTCACGTAGAGCGTTGTTCTGTCCAGTTTACAGTCAATTAAAAACCAGAGAGACGCAAAAGTACCTGGACAGTAGTAGATCTACAACTAGGACTACAATCTGTTCAGGCAGTTTGTCTTATTGCTGCCCTAACATGTACACCAACCTTCTGTGTGGAATCTCGGGGCAGAGTTGCAGACTGATGGTTCCCTCCAGTCCTGGTTACGCAAGAGCCCTGGGTCCCGGGACCTGCCCAAACAACAGGGAAGATACATCAGGAAGAGGGAAGGAACTTTCTAAATCACCATACCACACCCTCCCCAGAGAACAGCCTGGTTAACCAGACACAGGCTCTGTCATCGCTGGCTCTCATACAAATATGTGACCTCTCTCTCTTTCTCTATCGTCCTTGCTTTTTCCTTCTCTCTCCCTGGTTGCCTGTCGTGGTATTTTTCCCACCTGAACCTGAGGTGGAGTCTAAAGAAAGCTAGGAGGTGTGGAGTAGGGGCAACGACACCAGGAAATATCCTCCAGCTCTTTCACAGGAGGGGAAAAACCACAGCGATTCTGTACGAAATGTCTGCATCCCTAGTCCAGTATTAAGTCGAGAGCAGGGTTACATAACGCTATCCAGGAAAGCATTAGCATCACATTATGCAAGCGAGCTCTGCGGTTTGTGGTCTGGTTTTCCCAACGACATCTTGGTGGGGGACAAAATAACCCATTCACCCCTCAGAGCGAACAAGAACACAATACAAGTGTTGATAATCCTCAATAAACACAACGGGCCCCCCCGCAAGGCCCCCCCTCCCCCCTCCAGCGGTAGCTACGCATCATCTGCTGATAGGGAGTCAGGTGGCTGAGCGGTTAGGGAAGCGGGCTAGTAATCAGAAGGTTGCCAGTTCGATTCCCGGCCGTGCCAAATGACGTTGTGTCCTTGGGCAAGGCACTTCACCCTACTTGCCTCGGGGGGGAATGTCCCTGTACTTACTGTAAGTCGCTCTGGATAAGAGCGTCTGCTAAATGACTAAATGTAAATGATGCACCGATCGTTTCCTCTTCGGTTCAAGAGGCTGGCGCAACATCACGCCTTGCGAGCTCGGCGCTTTCGACGATGGCCGGTTCACATCGCTAGACAACTTGGGAATCAAGAGCGACGAAGGTCAGGTCCCTTGTGGAAAAGGCTGGGCTCATGGACGCCGTGCACAGCACCAGCTCCTAGACCTAGATCCCAACCAACGTGGAACCTGGGACAGGAGATTTCCATTCAGTGGTCTCAATGGGGAATGTGAAAGGTATTGGGAGATAGAAACACGAACCGTTGGGTTTCCGGGAGGAGTGGGGCGAGGGAGAGAAGAGAACGGGGACACAATGAGATGAGGGACACCTGACACCGTAAAGCAGGGGGAGGGAGGACATTACTGCGTCACTCGATCCAGCTGCTTTGGCGATAACATTTGACCAGCAACAACATTCGATGAATGTAAACCCCTATTGGTTTATCGGCTGGCCATCTCTGGGTCCTAAACCCCTCTGGCTTCAGCAGTCTCAGAGGGCATTGGGGGCACAGGATAGGGGGGGGTGTTTGAGCCCACGCAGACCAGGTTTTGGGTGAGACACACAGGCCTGAGTCACTGGAAAGACTGTGAGCTTCTCCCGTGCAGCATCTGGGCTCTCTGTCAGTAAGGCTTGGTGAGAGAACAGGCCGTTGTTGTTCAAACGTAGCACAGCGATCCATGAATGTGACGAAATGAGCTTGAATTACCAATTAGCTGGACAAACCTGTTGAGAAATCGTACTAGAAAGGAGCTCTCTCTCTCCCTCTCTCCGTTTAAAAATATACAAATAATCATTCTGATCCAAGTGTTACCCCGGATTGGCTTCAGCGGATCCCTTGACATGCCTCTGTGTACGCCAAGTGGAGGGAAGACAGGCCTGTAAATCACGACCTGCCAGTAATGCCCGCTGGCTCTCGAAGAACTGGCGTTCACACGCCCGCCCTGGGCCAGCGGAGAGCCGTGCCAAACACACTGGTTACGGACGGGACCAAAGCTGACGGAAAGAACTTGTGTTTTTCTTTTAGGGCATTTCTGCTTGAATGGGACTGATACAGCGAAGAGAGTCAGGACTTGTATAAGGGAGGAAGAAAGGGAAATGCAGAAAATGTGCAACAAAAGTCTGGTCAAAGAGGAGGAGAAGTCTTCATCAGACCTCACATAACCAACTGCTGTGGAGAGTCTTTCATAGTATTTTCCAACTCCAGAAGCCCAGTACCCATGCTGCTGTAAACTGCTCTGGCCTCGAGGATTTTCCTAAAGTGCTGCAATCCAGCAAGCGTGTCACAACTCCACACAACCACCCAAGGAACGGCAACACCAGCCAAGTCCTTCAGAGCGCGCCACTGTCGGAGACCTCAAGATTAAGACCCACCAGTTCACATTCATCACATCAAGCCCACGTCGCCACCCTTTCCAACAAACGTTGCCTTCCAAGTCGGTCTTGCACATCACGGGGGGGCTTTCGACGTTGTTTCCCAACTTCAGGCACCAAAAACAATAGAATGAGGTGAGAGAAATGCATCCTGGTCCTAGTAACCTAGCAGATCTGCCTGGAAGTCTGCTCGTCGGTGTTACGACACAGCTGGGGACCAGCTAAGGACATGGGGGGGCTGACAGTATGGTTCCTGTGGCCAGTCCCACCACAATGAGGCCTTTCTTGCAGCAGCCGTGGCAGGCTTGCGGGGTGTGGGAAGGGGAGGAGCGGGGTGCTGTGGGAGTCGTCTAGGCCTGTAAAGTGGTTTTCGAGCGCGGCTGGAGGACCTGATGGATGCTGGGAGACCCCCGAGTCCAAGGTTTCACTTTCTTGGTTCGCACGTGTCACACACGTTCACTAGC
The DNA here is from genome assembly GCF_963692335.1 of Osmerus eperlanus. Classification (NCBI taxonomy): domain Eukaryota; kingdom Metazoa; phylum Chordata; class Actinopteri; order Osmeriformes; family Osmeridae; genus Osmerus; species Osmerus eperlanus. The sequence goes on from NC_085035.1 coordinate 2,925,987, forward strand.
CGGGGCATGTGTGATAAAGAGACAGAGAGAGAGAGAGACAGAGAGACAGAGAGAGACAGAGAGACAGAGAGAGAGAGAGAGAGAGAGAGAGAGAGAGAGAGAGAGAGAGAGAGAGAGAGAGAGAGAGAGAGAGAGAGAGAGAGAGAGAGAGAGAGAGAGAGAGAGAGAGAGAGAGAGAGAGAGAGAGAGAGAGAGACAGAGAGAGAGACAGAGAGAGACAGAGAGAGAGAAATGAAGAGTGCTATCCTGAATTTGTATCTCTCAATATTTGTGCTATAAACACTGTTTAGGACATCTGGCATTATCTCTCTCTCTCTCTCTCTCTCTCTCTCTCTCACTCTCTCTATTACTCTCTCTCTCACACACACACTCTCTCTATTACTCCCTCTCTCTCTCTTTCCCCCAGCAGGGCAGTAATGAGAGGCATCTGAGGTTGAGCAGTGAGTGAGGGTTCACATGAAAGGAGCCCACTTAGGAGCCCTTGTCCCCCCCCTCCCCCCCCCCCCACCCCCATCCCCCAGGCTAGCATACATACCACAGAGGTTGGGGCCCATCCAGACTCCACAGCCTCCACTGGGCCCCGCCCCACCCCCCACCCACCCTCTTACTCATCCGAACCTCAATGCTTCCCAATACTCCTCCATGCACTCAACAGGCCATTCCTGTGTGTGTGTGTGTGTGTGTGTGTGTGTGTGTGTGTGTGTGTGTGTGTGGTGGGGAGTCAGAGAATAAATACAGAATCTTTAAGATCGTAGATCTTGATATGTTGGGAGATCAAGGTGTGGCGGAGGTCTCGGAGCGAACCCAACACGCTGGGAAAGTTCGACCACAGAGCCGGTGGACGTGCTCCTTCTGCCGTGCCGCTGGACGCCGGCGAGGGAGGGAAGTGGCCAGGGAGAGGGAAGTCTGGGCCTCCCTGCTTAGGTTGCTGCCCCCCGCGACCCGACCCCCGGATAAGCGGAAGATGATGGGATGGGGATGCGGACAGGTACTGGCTCCGTTCATGCTCACGGCTCGTGTCTCACTCATTGTTCTGAAACACTTACAGGAAGGATTGAACCTGTGGCATGAACGACTCACGCGTCAGTCGGATTCCATTTGTTTGAACTGTCACCACTTCGAAGAACCTAAATACCGTCACCTGAGAGGCCGAGTCGGGACGACAGACAGCACAACCGTAACACGGACAGGGAATGGACGTAACAAAGGGGAAAAAAAAAACGTCGAAACACGACCAATTGTTTCGTGTCGAATAATAAGGCGGGTCTGTTTCCCCCGCTGAGACGGCCAGCTGTCTTACATTTACCGCACGTTATTTTAGGAGCAGACAAGGAGGCGAAGCAGCTTTGAAAGCCGTGCCAGGAGCGCTTCAAAGAGAGAGCAGGAGAAACCTTTGGGTTTCTGGTGCCTCCGCGGCTTCCGTTTGGGTTTGGGTGCGAGCTGGCCCCCTGTCTCCCTTGAGTCAGCCTCGGACGGAGGCACCGGCTGACCGCGCCGGCTACTTTTAACCCCCGGAAGTGTGATCTGCATTAGGCCCCCCCCGGATCTGTCGTTCTGACTCAGCGTGCTGGGGTCTGCCTGGGACCCCTTGTAAGCCAGGCTCACATCCTGGGTCACTCTCTGCTGAAACCATGTCATTTCACTCCGGTGGTCTAATGGTTTACACATTTATCCTTTGGTTAGAACAAGATGGGATATCTGGCAAGAGGGTGTGTGGTTTCATAGGGATGGCCTTGGGGTTAGTAAAGTGATGAAGACCATGAGACACGCTGATATTATTTTCGTGCAGTAAATGTTTTCTCGAGAAGCTACTGTTGATGTAACAATCCCCTTCCCCCTCTGAGACACAGGTACACACACATACACACACACACACTTGGAGTTTTAGTACTTAACACTGCAGCTTGTTGAGCCATTAGAGAGGACACCAGCTGTACCATAAAACCGAAAGGTGTGTTTGCCTCCCTCAGGCTTGTGTTGATTACATACGCCGTGTTAACTCAAAAACGATCCTCACTGACTCCATCCTATTCCTCAGTGTGTGTGTGTGTGTTGCTTGTAGACCACAGAACGCACACAAGAATGACATCACCTAACAGTGATTACTCTAATAACCCTGAGTGAAGCAGAGCAGATGGCTGGTCAACATCACTCCAACATCGAGGACCTGAAGGGTAGCCCGCTCTGCCTGATGGAAAATGTCTACCTAAAATACTGCAAGCTAATTGAAATGTGCTGTAAAATTCAGGGTGTATGAAAACTGAAGTGGAAATGGTCATCTCTAAATACATTCTCCGGCAATGTATTCTTCTTTTTAAGTTATTGATTAAATTATCATTAAAACAAATTTTGTGTATTCATGTGTATAATGTGTATTATTACACAACAGTACGACTTCAGCACACATTGACGCACGCTGGAGACATTTGGCAAGCAGACTGCCGCAACTACACATAAGAGGGAAAAAGAATAGTTTATAATGACTTTCTGATGTCCATCCTGCGGAAGCCTCTGGAGGAATCTCTGTTGCATGAGTACTAAGGGGACTGGAATGTAGATCAGATGAGTGTGTATAACGACAACAGAGAGCCACTGTAGTTAGTGTCTGCTAAGAAGAATGACCAGCGAATATCAGACTGGGCCCGCACCAGGAGAGAGAGGGACTGACCTACCGTGTGTTAGAGATATACATCCTGTCATGTACACACACACACACACACACGGCCGCGGACTCGGTTTCTGCTGGGCTCCTGCAGGATGCTGCTGGTTTCCCTCCAGTAGCACAGGCCATTTCCCCCGAGGAATCTGATGGCTTTACAATAACGAGCCCATAATGGAGACTTTCATGTGTGCGGGCATCCAGAGAGGCGAGGATCCCTCCGTGTTTACACGACCGGGGGGACGTTAGCTGGCTGCGCTCTGCTCTGCTCCTCCCTTTGTCACACGACTCTAATCGGAGGGACTTGGTCTCCCCTCTAGGGTGAACTGCAGACTGCGGGAGTTAGGGATGGGTGGGTTGGTCGGGTGGATGGATGATTGGATGGATGGGTGGGTGGATGAAAGCCCGAGGCAGAGGAGTTCTGAGGCAAGTGGCCGTTAAGAGTGGAGTCCCTCAAAGTAAACAGTCATCCAATCAAAGGGATGACAAGAAGAGGAGGAGAGAGGAGAGGAGCCGGGCAGAGAGAAGAGGGGAGGAGAGAAGAGGAGAGAAGAGGGGAGGAGATGAGAGGAGAGAAGAGGGGAGGAGATGAGAGGAGAGAAGAGGGGAGGGGAGGGAAGGAGAGGAGAGAAGAGGAGAGAAGGTGTGAGGAGAAAAGGATAGAGGAGAGGGGAGGGGAGGGGAGGAGAGCAGAGCGGCAGAGTGGGTGGGTGGGGGTGCAGTCAGCTCCAGACGCCAGGCCCTGGGAGATGGATCACAGATGTCTGACCTTAGCACTGCCGCCCCTGGGCTGCTCCACATCGTTGTGAAACAAAGCATGAGTGCTCTCCCCTCTCTCGACTTCTCTATCTATTCTCTCTCCTTTCCTTTGCCTGCTTACTTTCATTCAAAACATTCAATGTTTCCCCTTCTCTTTTGTCGCCATTCCTCCTCCTCTATAGACAGAGAGGCGGAGAATAATCTCCCTCATCTGATGACAGCAAACACCACTTAGCTGCTGAGAGCGGCCCAAATGACGACCGCAAACAAAAGATGGCAGGCGGTCTCTGAATCCTCTTTCTCTGTAGGTAACCCAAAGCAAGTGGGTACACATAGTCAAAGAATGGCTTTTTTTCCCCCCAGTCCAAGGTCCTAAGCCCAAACATGAGGTAACATAAGTGAGCGCAGGGGCCCCTCCTTGGAGACAGATAGTCAGGGAGAGATAAAGAGGCTCAGATCGTCTCCTAGACAGGAAACGCCAGGGATCTTTCACCTGGGGAAAAATGTAAGCACTTGTGATGGCAGCAGATAGCCAGACAGACCTGGCGGACTGTTGTGGCTCGCAGGAGGAAGCCTGGCTGAGATAGGTGGAGCAGGTTCAGACAATGGGGGGGGGGGGGTTGAGGGAGGAACTTGTGCAAGGATATGGGAGGGAGGTTAGGGGAGGGATGTTAGGGGAGGGATGGAGGTTGAGGTTGCTCGAGGGAGGAGAGGTGGAGACGGGTGAGAGAGGTGAGGGGAAGAGTGGGGAGGGGAGGTGAGCTGGAGGTGAGGGCAGAAACTGTGTCAGGTCTTCTGTGTAAAAAAGAAAGAAACATGAAAACTTGATCTGTGTCAGTGGCTGTGAGGACTGTACCTGCGATAGAATCAGACCGGATACATCTGTTGATTAGCCAGTCACTGAGATAACTGCTTTGGCAAATTCCACGTTAATTCAGTTAGGGCCCTATTCATATCAGGGGATATGAATAGGGGAGCCTTGAGGGAATGCGTTTTTATGTGGTCCTAACCTAACTTCCAGGCAATGCCCGGAATCACAACTCCATCTGTCTCTGTCTCCGCCTGATTTTCTCTCTCATATTGTTTTTAAAAGCTCTGACTATGCCCTTGAGCTGTCCCACACGAGTAATGACCCAAAATGAAAACTTGCTTCATATCAGGCAATCCGATTAAAGACCAAGAGCTTCCATAGTACTTGAGGTTACATCTTTGTGTTCACCAGTCCAGTAGGTCTCTCACACAGCAACCCTGGAGAGCCTTAATGCAACACATCCATTCGCAGTAGCACACACCATTAAACAGACCTATGGAAAGACACGTTTCGCTGTCATTCAGTGAGCGTGAAAACATCTCAAGCTATACAATCAAAGCCACAATTCAGAGATGGCAGCCAAAATATATGATTCTGTTTTTATCCCTCCAAACCGTTTGTTGAAAAATGCCAACAGTCAGTGATGTGTCACGACCAGCACAGCGGGGCAGAGGCACTCAACATGAACCTGCCTCAGTCAGGTTTACAGCAGGAAGTCACTCATTCAGCTGAACCTCACCCTCCACTGCAACATCTTATGGCTGCATGAGTCATATAGTGCCTCTTGGAAAAAGTACAGGGTGTCTTTGGTAGAGAGAGGAAGAGAGAGATGGAGAGAGGGGAATAGAGAGAGGGTTAAAGACAAGAAGAGAGAGAGAGACCGTTATGGCAGTTGGTCAGACTGGGGTACTCCAACAAGCAGGGGACATGCTGGCGATAATGACCGGTGACGGCATGCCAATCCAAACTCAAAGGGTGTAGCCATGGCGACGGGGAAAGCAGGTTCCAAACAGCGCGCGGCAGCCCTCTCATTGTGAACGATTTGGCCTCTACTCTGCTGGAAGCTTTTTACTGACCCTTAGTCCTTAGTCACCCTGAGCTAAAAGCACGATGCCTTGACTTCTACACGAGAGGGGTGTATTGATCTAACCGTCCCAGTATACACGAGTAACCACGAACCCCACAAGACATCTTAAAGATAATATAGCTTGCCTAATTTAGCCTGCTACACATTATCTCGAGGCAGCACAAGCACTCGCAATAACCTTCCCCCACGCATGCTATTGCCTTATCGTCCACAACAGAAGGCCGGGTCTTCGTAATAGGCTATAATCTTTCCTCATTACCATACAGCTGTGAGGTTGAGGCCCCGGGTCACTTCCCTTTCAGCCAATCAATACTCATAAAACGAGGAGGAACGTCGGCTGCCACGGCAACCATTCGGGAGAAAGGATGGGCGGTTGAAAAGACCGTTCTGGAAAGAATTCAGACTCACGGCAGAACAAAGACATGGCTCTCGGTCGCAGTTGCTCACAAAAATATCCAATAAAAACATTTTCTCACAAAATTGACAAAGTGTTTTCACGTGAAGGGAAGGAATTGGCATATGAACCCAGATGAATTGTTTCAACAAGTCTGCCTCATTCCACGAAACATTCATCCCACTACAGAGTAGAAGAATAGAATAAATTGGGTCTACTTTTTGTGTCAACGATAATAGGCCTCCAGCTCTCCTGTGCCTGGCTAATGTGAGGGGCCAGCATCGAAGGCCTGCTGTCAGTCTGTCTCCATGTCTCCCCTGAGACTGACCCCCAGTCACCCACAAATAGACGAAAAACCCAGCCTCGCTTCGCCTCTTCCAGCAGCCAGAGAAAGCCCGCTCGCCTGCCCCTTCACCTCTCCCCGTCTGTCACTCAAGCCAGCCTCTAGACATCCAACTCTGGGGGTACAGCCCCTGCATTGCTGGAGCACCAGGGCCAGGGAAGGCGGCTGGGTGGGGTGGGTTCTTTGTTATGGTGTGGGCCCCACCCTGCTGGTTTCCGAGTAAAGAGCAGGCTGGGGGCCGATGGAAGCTGCTGTGGCCCCAACACAGCCCTCATCTCTGGGAGCCACGGGGGAGCAGGGATGGAGGCAGAGGAAGAATGTGTTCGGAGTGAAAGAGTGAACTGTAAAGTACACAGAGGGCGAATAGAGAGAGGGAAGGAGAGCAGAGAGATTAGCTCCTATGCTGCCCTAATCTTATCAGTCTGCATGACTGCCCTACAGTGGAGCATGGAAGGCAAGTGTGTGGGGGGGAGAGAGAGAGAGAGAGACAGAGAGACAGAGAGACAGAGAGACAGAGAGACAGAGACAGAGACAGAGACAGAGACAGAGACAGAGACAGAGAGAGAGAGAGAGAGAGAGAGAGAGAGAGAGAGAGACAGACAGACAGACAGACAGACAGAGACAGAGAGAGAGAGAGAGAGAGAGAGAGAGAGAGAGAGAGAGAGAGAGAGAGAGAGAGAGAGAGAGAGAGAGAGAGAGAGACCAATTGTTCAGAAGTATGCCAACAAAGAAAGAGAGCAGAGTTGAAAAGAACAAAATAACTACACCTGGAGGTCTACTGGCCACAGTAACATTTCACGAAGACTAAGAGCAGAGGTTCCTCTCCTTACTCATCTGCCCACTGACCTGCCTAAAACACCTACCCTACAGTACCTCAAACATACCCTTGTGTACTACCTACTGCCTGCTTATGTTAGACTGGATCTATGAAGGGTTTATATGAGTAGGGAGACCAATCTCCCTCTCTCTTTTGCGAAAGGGGAGCCTGAGTGAAGTCATGATTCAGAAAAGGACAAAAATTCATCCCAAAAGTGAGATGTGCTTTTCCAGGGCCTGTTGATCCAGGTCATCTCCCTACGCTCACCGGGCCTGTGAGGGACTCGGACAGACGGCTGCTTTTAATTCAATCAAGAAGACTCCTTTTGGGAGGCTGGAATGGAAAACCTCATAACGTAATGTGACCCAGTTAGAGTTCGCCTGCATTCGAACGCAGGCCTTCTCAAAGTCTGTCAGTTTTTATTGTCAATTAAAAAGGATGGGGGGGTGGGGGGGGTGGGGGGGGGGTGGAGGGGGGGGGGTGGACACATGTTGAAAATCGTCATTTCTTATGTTGGGTTTGATTACATCACTTCCTGGATGCTGTTTTGAAAGTCTCACAACCTCGTCTCGCACTTTGAATGTAAAGTGCATTGAAAAGATGGGAGGGAGAAAAAAGGAAAAACGATGATTCATGTCAAAAACAGATGTCCTTGAAAGTGAAAATTCTCTTTGTCCTTCCTCCTGCAACTGTTAAACCAGACAATAGGTAACCTATCGAGAGCAAGACATTCTTGTTAACAGACCCAACTGTAGGATAGTTACGGAGGGATTCTGGGGTGACAAACTGTGTGCCAGATGTTGGGCCTACCTCAACACCCAGGACTGACCTCTGACCCCACAGCATCTTTTCTATTAAGGGATTTCACACCCATGCCCGGCCAGCTCTGTGGTCCTGGGTTTGGTTTCAGCCACACACTGATAAAGGCCGGCTCTGATTTCCTTTCAAAAGTCCTCTCAACAATATTTACACGAACATAATCACGAGAGCAAATGTTTACGTTTGGAAGACCTGACCACTGCGAGCTTCGAGACGTTGTCCATCGAACCCTCGGATTGAAAGTCGCTTATCGAGTCACGGTGCCAAGAGGAACGTATTGACGAAAGCTGTAAACATTAGGTCAGGGGCTTGGGTTGATGACACATCTGCGGGCTGGGCCATCAAAAAGGCCGAAAAGCTGGCGTTCAGAGAGCAGACTGTGTGGTCTGTGTGAACTGGTTAGCAGTCAAACTCATGGGTTTTTATGTGACGTTAAAAGAATCGCCAACTGCACCCGCTGCACCAGGCAAAGACAGTCTGGTCAGATTTTTATTTCCACTCTTTGATACTTCACCATTTCTGTTTAGGCAAAAGCAAGGAAGAAAAAAATAAAAAAAGGAAAAAAAGAACAAACATAACAGAAGTTTTCCGACGCAACTGCTCTCCTAGCCTGCCAAAGGAGAAGGAGGAAGCTTGCGTTTTCCCCTTTTCCTGAGGCCACAACTGAGCGGAGGACCCTTCAGCAGGACCAGTATGACTGAAGCCCCATTTTACTCCCAACTTTTTATTGGGACCGAGCACTGAGCCCTGAGGGACCACGTGCGTCGGCCCTCCAGACCTAACCACTACCAGCGGTCCACCAGCCGACTGCAAACGGCTGCCATCTTTATTCTTAGGAACCGTAAAGTCACCCATTCTATGATGACCTAAGTGCCATTAAAAGGTCCTAAACTTCTGCAGCTTTCCTTTTAAAGGATGGGGGAGGAGAGGGGGGGGGGGCGGTATACGAAGAAATGGGTCAGAGTTGTACCGACTGCACAATGGAAAGTGTCAAGTCGTCACAAACACCACACAGTGACTGCCGTGCACCCCTGGCCATGTGTTCATTGTTAAGGCTTGAATGTGACAATTGCAGCCGATCTAACGCACACATTCGAATGCAGGCAGATTTGAAGGGAAACGCAGGTGTGGTGGGTAAGTCAAAAACTGGGCCCTGGTGATTGGGCACTTGTGCAGGTGAGCGTTCCAGTTCTCATTCTTCACTGGAGGGAATTGGTACCAAAGACCCTCTCTGACTTATGAGCTGCCACACAAAGGGAAAAGGGGAGGGGACAACATGTTTTATATGAACACCATTAATATGATATGGTATTCATGGTACACAATCTCTATTTCCTGCGGACAATACAAAGGTCCAAAGGCTTCACATTCGTTAGTAATGCAATATTGTTCACCCCCCAGGGACTCTCCCACACTCCGGAATACAGGTGGGATTTACAGGTCCCGTTTTTTATGTTTTTTTTTTTTTTTTTAAGGAGGAGGCAGGGGGGGTGTGTCAATCCTGAAGCCAAATATACCTTAAGCAAAATCTTTGTCCACGTGAGTCTCTCAAGCACTCTACAGAGGAAATGTGACATCGGTGTCGTGACACTGATAGGTCAACAGAGTAGCATCCTTGACACGAAAGCACACAAACACATTCAGTCAGCCCAAAACACGGAAAGGTGAAGGTGAGATCACTCTTTGTCATTCGGGTCAATGATACACAGCAACATAACAGCTCCACATGCACAAGTTTACATCATCAGATAAACACGGTCTATAAATGATTATAAATTAACTAATGAAAATTCGTAAAATAGGCATTTAATCACCTATGGGTTTATACCCTAATTAGGCTATTGTTGATTTACTAAACTGGCAGTTTCGGATTAGTTCTTGAAAATAAAGTTTTCGTCAATGTGAAGAATTCTGCAGTGTTTTACTAAGGTAATTACGTTGTAGTATTAAATATGACAACTTATAACGCTGAGTGCCTGCGAAAACGACGAAAAAAGTGCTGCCTTGCAAATCAGTCAATCTGGTCGGCTTCACTGCCACGAGTTTCCCTTTTGTATGGAAAAACGCCGCAACAGCATGTAGGCAATGTTAAAATGATAACTTGCGTGTTCCAAACTTAAAGTCTTAAACAAACACAATGTATGTAGAACTGTGATTGAAGAAAAACTACCTACTGACAACAATTAAACAAATATGGATCGGCGGAAAGGCAGTATGAAGTCTATAACCAATACTTACACGTTATGCCGGCTGTGCAAACTTTCGAAAATCCAGTAAGCGATGGTTCTGCCGTGAAACCGTTATTTTGATCTTAGCAGACACAAGTATAGCTTCTCTCTGCCCACCAGATTTGTTAAGTCTTCCTCCTCCACGCTTCTGTGACCACGGTTAAGTGAATGGTTCTCTCTTTTCTCCAGACTACATAGGGCAGTGAGTGACGCTATTCTCGTAAACGGTTCTCTTTTCCCTCCCCCGACCCCCTCTCCCTCTTTCCAGACGCCAAACTCCCATTGACACTTCTTTTGTAGTCGTGTTGCCTTTACAGTGGACAACAGATTTTTCTAGATTGTTTGAGGAAACTTTTATTACAATGTCTCAACCTTCCAACTAACTGAAGCGGGCCAGTAATCTGAAGGTTGCCAGTTCGATTCCCCGGCCGTGCCAAAAAAATGACGTTGTGTCCTTGGGCAAGGCACTTCACCCTACTTGCCTCGGGGAGAATGTCCCTGTACTTACTGTAAGTCGCTCTGGATAAGAGCGTCTGCTAAATGACTAAATGTAAACTCATATGAATAGGAAACGTCTATATAGGATCAGGGGCAGCTTCAATCACATCTAATAGGCTACAGCATTTACTGGCCTACATATAGGCACTATAGCCCCATCTCTCTCAGCCCTGAACATGGGTGGTGGGGAACAGCTGAACAAGGTTGACTTCTCCAATGTCATTCAAGGCAGATTGTTCACATTCTGAGAGCAAAAACACAATATGCTTTAGATAACCACAGCAACAATGTAGCTACAGTACGTTTGGAGGGCTTGCCTTGAGCTTTATTTCTGGTCGTGAATGCTCGTTCCATTTACTATTCACACGGTCTCTTCCAGTGAGATTTATTGTCCGGATAGTCGTGCCAAATTCAATGGAGATGGAGCCCATTCATGCAAGATATCTCAGCACGAGGGTGAGCATTTGTCCCACTGAAAAACAGGAACAGGGTCTGAAACATTTGCTTATGTGTTACAGGGCATGGGGGAGGGTGTGTGATTGGTCTGTTTAAAGACTGCTATGGCTGGAGGGGGACAACTGGAGCCAGGACCTACATGCATCTCTACTGGCACTGCTAGGCCACTCCGATGAACCTTGAATGGAACGAAATCACAAAGGGAAGCCTTATGATTGAGTTTTTTGAGCTTCTGAAAACTGCTGGCTATAGTTACTGACTGTAACATTGACCCAGTGGTGTTCCTGTCAGGGTTAAAAAAAGGTTGTAAACCACCTTGAACCTCCCCCCAAAACGAATATTTACCTGAATTAAATATGATTCCTCATCAATGGGTGATTGTATGTTTTTTGTCTCAATTTTGAATCGTTTTCTTTCAAAAAGTGAACCAATGCTTTTTTCTTTTGATGTAGTCTAACTTTGGATCCTGATGTTTCGAGAATAAACATCAAGATCTTTGTTGACACAGTTTGTGGGACAGGTGTGAGATAAGGGAAGTAGGTTTTCTCCTATTTAGATGTACTAATAGACCACTGTGTCTGGATTATGACTGCACACCAGTACACTATGGCCTGGTGTATGTCAGTGTAGCCTACAGCTCATCTGATGATAATTGCCCCTTCAAAATAATTATATGTTGCTTGCATTGCTGGTGGGTGAGGTGAGGTTCTCCACTGTATGGGAAAACTTTTAAAAGTGCCATTGAAATCCAATATATCATCATTATTGCTCCTTGGATGGAGAATAATTAACAGTGTGCCTTTCAACAGAGAGAACTCGTTACTTTGGAAACAACTCTAATGGCTTGTTAGATTAAAACATCCTGTGGTAAAACAATGGGCATTGTTTGTCGTAAATGTTTTTATCTAGTCATGTATTGGCAAGCTTATTTAGAGAGCCCATAAGGTTTTCATTAGAGGATGAATGCATCTTGGAGAAAAGCAAGAAACTGAACAGAATGTTTGATGTTCTGGAAGTTTCTGTCACAGGAGTAAGGGGGGAGGGGTCTTTGATGAGGATGTTGATGGATTTGAAGGATGACGTTTTCTGAACATTGGGTGTGATGAGCTGTTGGTGTTTCCCGCTGCGAGGCTGGAGGATCTACACATTCCTGTCTGCAGTGGTCAGTAGGTTTTCTAATCTGTTTTCACAGGCCGCCAGCACAGACAGACACAATCTTGTTTGGAATTCCTCTCCCGGTCTGACTTCAGTGGGACACACAGGGAACCCGAAAGCGCGGACCGCTGGAATCTGTCCTTGTGGACATTCCACAGAGGAATCAAGGGGGGCACACATTCTATCCTTGCATGGCATCGCCGTAGAAACAATGTCAATGTCGTACAGTATCTGTGCGGCGTCACCAGACCCGGCCCAGGGTGTGTTCGTGGCAGCCTTAAGGTCGTCACAGCTGAGATAACAAAAACGAGAGGTTTGGGCCTGCGTCAGGATTGGCAGACTTTGGCCCAGTTGACTCAGTCGTGCCTCGCCGAAGCAGGCTGTGTTTGCCCCCCACCATGAGGCAGAGTCACTGCGTAGGATTAAGTGTGCGAGACACACCAAAACCCGCTTGGAGGAGACACTGCCGAGGCTAGCTTGTTCTTAATGACAAGGGGATCTTGGGAGTGCGTGAGCGTTGTAAGGGAATAGACAGTTTGCCGCTAAATCAAAGAGTCTGAAGTGTTTTCATATCCCAAGGCTTGAAATCAAGCTGAGAAATGAATGGGGGGAGACAGGCACCGTTTAATTAGGTGAACTATCCCTTTATGATTCAAAACCCTGGATTCTGGAGCTGTGAATGGGTCAACTTGCACTCAGTGGTTAAAATAACATACTGCAACATCAGCAGTTAGTAATGTTCCCATGGCTGTGATAAACTGCAACACAGTTGATTTGGGTCAAATTACACAGGAACTTTGTGAAGATGTTCTTAGGTACTTTGTGAAGATGTTTCTATAATCAAAAATATATATGTACTTAAGGTACAAAGAGAAAAATAGAAAATTGTATCGTCAGGAAAAAAGGTAATTCAAACTCAGAAATGTTCATTTATGAAACATTGTATATTCATACTGCATGTACATGCAGATACATGTGAAGATCACACCTCCTTGCCAAATACAAAATACACATACCTGCAGGATGGTGGTTTACTTTGAAAGGGAACCCCAGAAGTGACCTTCGACCTTTCCCTAAGAGCAGATGACAAAATCCTGCTCCAGTTCTCGAAATCTCAAGCATGCAGAACGCGGCCTTCTCGCTACATTCTTCAAGTCTCAATAAGCGATGAGTGTCGGACGCGAGGAGCAGATATACACACAGGCTGGTGGTCTCCACCTCCCACAGCCTTGCAGTCGCGCCAGGCAGAGACAGCGAGGGGGAAGGCTGCAGAGAAACGGTTTGAAGACACGACAGAGAGGTAAAGAGATGTGAGGAGGGGGGGGGGGGAGGGGGAACTACAGAGGGCTTGTGGTTCCTGAGATCACAGTCATGGTGGTTGTGTGTGTCGAAAGGCACACTTTTAAGGGATTACGAATGAGACCGAGTTGTTTGAGGTCTCAATCCGGCTATGTTGCACTCTCTTTCATTGTATATACCCCACTGTTGTTTGGCTTCGCTCATCTGTCAGTCAATTCACGTGACAGGTCAGAGGTCACAGCCCACATTAGGACCTGGCTGTCCGCTCTCCGCAGGGGGCTTCCTGTGGCACTCTGCATGCAGCCGATCAAGGGGGGGCGGGTCATAAGCCAAAGGTCAAAGGTCGTCTGAGCTATCTGTTGAAAGCACATTTGTTTCTTTAGCTTAAGACTCTAAAATATATACATTTGTTTCTTTATCTTAAGACTCTAAAATATATATATAGTCACCTGGGGAATAATCCTTTCTCAGTGGTTGACTAACAAATCCACATTAGTTATAAAACGATCCTAATCATTTAAAAGATTTGAGTTGAATTGCCTTCGTCACTACGCTTTAACATCATTAGATCATCATCAAACTGAACAGATAACATTCTCTAAACTTATTGAATTACTTATGTAATGACTGATTGAATGAAAGTGTGTGTGTGTGACGGGGGGGGGGGGGGGGCGAGGTGTTACGTCTTCAGCCATGACAACGGAGATACCGAGAAGACGGCGAGAAATTCCTCATGTTTCCAACCTCTGACCTAAGATAACCCTAAGGCCATTTAGCGCCAACTCGTTAGCTCTGCAGCAAAGTGACCACACTAACAGACGTGTCATCAAGTAAATGAGCGCCCATAAAAGCACGCATGAGATGGCAACAATGTGATGAAACTGCTCTAAGTGGGAAGCAATGGTTCCAATTCTGTAAATGTGTTTTAGTTTGACTTGATCTAAACATAAACACAGATATATCTTGACATCTAGAAAAAAAGATCTTAAGAGTTGGAGTGAATTTTGATACCATGCTAAACCATGAAACTACTTATAAGGTTTTACAGACTTTGGAATCCAACCGTTTACTTAGAATAACAAGACGTTTAGAAACCATGGCAAACTATCAATTCTACATCCAGTGATTTAACCGGACAAAAAAATCCTTAGAGTTAGGCTAGTGGTTTAGTTTTAATGACTGCGAAACAGGTGACTTACATTTAGTCATTTAGCAGACGCTCTTATACAGAGCGACTTACAGTAAGTACAGGGACATTCCCCCCGAGGCAAGTAGGGTGAAGTGCCTTGCCCAAGGACACAACGTCATTTTGCACGGCCGGGAATCGAACGGTCAACCTTCTGATTACTAGCCCGATTCCCTAACCGCTCAGCCACCTGACTCCCATAGATTTACAGCATGCTATTTCTGTTTGTGTGTGTTTGACACACCAGAGGGGTGAGGTTCTACTTAATGTTAAATAAATTAAGTACAAATACCTGAAACAGCAGGAGAGGCTTAAACCAGCAACATGTGTTGGGAACCATGTTTACGCAATGGCTTCAGCTGAGGTTACCTAATCTCCAGGGGCACGGAAAAGCAGAGCGATGTCACACTATATCAGTCCGTTAATGGTGTGTTAAATTCAGAGCTCAGATGTATTGCAGTTTCCAAAAACTCCAGACTGACCACATGAAACATTTACTGGATATCAGACCACATCGACAATTTACATAACTATAAACAAGAATGTACAAAATTACCATAAGTTAAAAGAATCGCATTGTAATGATTCCTAAAGTGGAGTGTCTTGATGTTGATAATACATACAGTATGATGACTGAAGTGTATTCTGTAAGACAACCCCGAGAGGTCATTTTGACCTTGAATTCTGACCCTGGTCTAATATCCTCATCCACATCCTCATCCACATCCTCATCCACATCCTCATCCACATCCCCATCCACATCATCCACATCCTCATCCACATCATCTTCATCATCTACCTTACATTTACATTTAGTCATTTAGCAGACGCTCTTATCCAGAGCGACTTACAGTAAGTACAGGGACATTCCCCCGAGGCAAGTAGGGTGAAGTGCCTTGCCCAAGGACACAACGTCAGTTTGCATGACCGGGAATCAAACTGGCAACCTTCGGATTACTAGCCCGATTCCCTCACCGCTCAGCCAACAGACTCCCTAGGCCCAGGGTCCCCAGGCTCCAGTGCCAGGGTCACATCTGGGGTCGTCATCGGGGTAGATGATTGGCTTGGCTGTGCTCTGGTAGTGACGCAGTCTTCTGAGGAGCTGGTCCACCACGTCTGGGTACTGGTCCGACACGTCCAGCCTCTCCTCCGGGTCGTCCTCCAGGTTGAACAGCATGACAGGCTTCAGTGGAGCGTCCTTCAGACCGCTCCTCTCCGAACCCTCCTGCCCCGGCCGGGGGAACCACACGTCACAACCTGAGGTGGGAGAGGGGCGGGGTAGTTGACGCTGGGTGTTCTCAACATGCCCCAGACCCCAGGGTCAACCATTAGACCCAGAACACAACCTTGTGGTTTTAGGGGCCACATCTACGGATGCTTGCATGGTAATCTTGAGATGAGGGCATGTCTACCCAAACCACCTTGGCTGCATCCAAGCAACGAAATCGACATCCGACTAGGTGAAGGGTTACGAGTCCTGATTTCATAGATTAAACCCTATGAGGTTTGGCATATTGGGCAAGTATTTTTAAATCTTCTCAGAAAATTCACATTTTTTAAATTGATTTTCTGTGATTATTGCTTCCTTGATGTTCATTGTATTGTTATTTCTTATGTTGTAAAGCGCTTTCGAGGCGCTACAGAAAACAAAGCTTTATTATTATTATTAATCACAGGGTTAAGAATGAGAGGAAACAGTTACCTGGGTACCCAGTCAGAAGCTTCCATTTCATGTAGCGGATGGCTGCGTGAACGGATACGTTGAAGCCAGAGTTAGACCACAGCTCCGAACCAGAACCCCGAGCCAAGGTCAACCGGGACGCGACGCCAGGACCTGGGAATGGAGAGAAGGAGGGAGAGAATTAACTGATAATGGAGGGCAATGATCCATGTTAAAGAAACCGTGAATAGTTGATAAATGGAGTATTGGACTACCACTGGACACAAAACGTCCACTGTGGAAAGGGAAGCGTAGCGAAGTGAGACTGGGTCAGGCATCGCTCCACGGAACATACCGGAGAATCACAGACTAGGCGGCCGGTCGGGCTAGAGGTGTAAAAATAAATACACGGATGAGAAAGAGCCCTTTCTTTCCTGCAAGGCAAACGATGAGGCAGCAGGAATGAAGCAATTTCAGACATTGCCTTGGCTAAGAGGAGGAACTCAAGGAGCGAGGTTTCCCCAAACTTGCGATTCTAGAGCGAAAAGAATTTGAACTTGGCTTTAGCGCCAACACTGTCAACACATCAGGGGAGTCACCCTCATATATCTTATCATCTTCCCTTCTTCTCTTCCATGAGAAAAGTGTATGTGGTAAGATTTCACATAGATACATTCCTGGTTCACCTATCATTTTTATATGTAGTCTGTGATATGTTTTAGTTGAAAATGCCATGAAGATTAATTTTCCTTGTGTTTGACAATGACATTTATACGATTTTACAGCCAGAAGGTCGTGTTTTCCCTCCGCTGAATAAGTGCATGATTACTGATGTACTGCTGTCAACCAGTGTTATCAATAAGTGCATGATTACAGATTCACTGCTGTCAACCAGTGTTATCCAACAGTACATGATTACTGATGTACTGCTGTCAACCAGTGTTATCAATAAGTGCATGATTACAGATTTACTGCTGTTCTAGTTAAGATCTGAGGGACTTTTAACAGCCAACCCCCCCCCCCCTCCCCCGTTTCCCTTATCAGGACATAAAGAACTCTCTCAAGTAACAGGTCTGAAGCAGATAAACATCAGACACACTTTCAAGAAGTGTGTGTGTGTGGGGGGGGTCTAGAACGGAGGGCGTTTCCAGGTCCAGGCTGAGTTTGACCCCCAGAAATGTGGTCTTAATTAGACAGATTTAGGAATAATTACCACCGGTTAATACAGTCAGGGGAACACGTCTCCTAACCGCCATCCCATAATACACCAGCCCTTGTTCCCCTCTTCTAATGAGCACGCATCCTAAGATGTTTATCGTCACCAGAGACCACATGAATGACGGGGCATCATTGCGTCGATGGATCAACACACAAAAGACACGTGGGCTCTCAAGGTGGGCTCGCATGCCACCGCACTGCTGCGGAATCGTCCGCGATTCAGATCTTTCTGTTCGAAACAAGTCGGAGCCAAACCACCCCAGAGCAAGCGTGGACCTGCATACGAGTAGCTATGAAAACGCACGTCAGTCAGTTTTACAAGGCAAGGTCTCCTTGCCTTGTAAAAAATATGTCCTTAGCTCAGACCCGAGAGACCGTCCTCGTCTCAGACACGGGCTCAGAGCTGACAGCTTTGGCTGGGTGAGCTCTGAGCCCCGCTGAAGGAACTTTGTGTTTAAACACACGATGAGGAGTCTCATCTACGACGTCAAGAATCCGCAGCGCTGACAGGAACACAGCGGCCTGTTCTGGAGCGTTCCGTTCTTTCTTTCTGCCTGTCTCTCTCTGCGGTTCTCCCAGAGACAGGGCCTCACCAGTCCTCCCCTCACGCCGGCGTTCCTGTTTTCCTTTCTCTCGGCAGGACCGAGGGACAAGTGCAGTTGACGGCTACCCGGACTGCTACATCTGGATCCAAGAAACCAGCGTGACAGGTCCCCAGGGAACGACATGGGGAGGAGGGAGGCTAGGGGAGGAGGGAGGGAGGGGTGTAAGAGAGGAGAGAGACAGAAAGAGAGAGCGTGAAAGAGAAATTCAAATAGAGAGAAGAAGGGAGGGGGGGGGGGGAGGAGAGAGAGAGAGAGAGAGAGAGAGAGAGAGAGAGAGAGAGAGAGAGAGAGAGAGAGAGAGAGAGAGAGAGAGAGAGAGAGAGAGAGAGAGAGAGAGAGAGAGAGAGAGAGAGAGAGAGAGAGGGGGGGGGGGGGGGGGGAGGGGGAGGGAGGGAAGGGGTGACAGAGGGGTGGAAAAGGGAGGAAGAGGGGAAAGTCAGAGGGATTTGAGGTTTTGGAGCTGGTCCAGGGGCCTCATTCTGCCTCGACAGGCCAAGGGTTCAGAGACCCCTCTGTGGCCCACTTACACCGAACCCCTCAAACAGACAGGGTCTCCGGTCTGAATGAGGAACAAGAGAAAGAACGTCAGGGGGGTTAGAATCCTTCTTTCAGACACACCAAAATGAAAGGGGGAAGAGAGAGAAAAACAGAGCAGGAATCCCTCCTGTCAGACAGAGAAAGAGAGGGGGGGGGGAGAGATTGACAAGGAGAAAAAGGGAGAGGAAAGGCCAGGGCACAGAGACCCTCTTGTCAGAGAGAAAAGGAGGGGAGAAGGAGAGAGGAAAGGGTCGAATGAGAGTAAGAGACCCTAAGAATGCCACGAAGAAAAGAGAAGGGGGCTCTCATTCTGGAAAGACCAGAGGAAAATCAGTCTGTTTCTATGGTGACCGATAATGAGTATGGCAGTTAAATAAAGAATCCATTTCAGCCGTGAGAATATGGAGTATCGATGCTGTGGAGTTTCGACACGATTCCCCCATCCAGAGGTATGTTTTTGATGCCAGTAGTGAGCCCCTGTTGAGGAAAGCACTAGAAAGCAATTAGGGGCTTTGAAAGTTGGCAGTTGGTTTTCTGACCAGTAAGAGGAGCCTAGGTTGTTCTCCAAAGGCAGGTTAATCCTACTCTTCTATAACCCCCCCCCCCCCCCACACACACACAGACAGATGACAAAGAACTCCGTGGCAGTTGCAGCCTTGAACTATGGATATGAACCGTTCTAACACACAGATCAAGGTCATCAAGCTTGATCAAAGCTCTTGAGCTTGAACGGTGAAAAATAATAGCATGGAGGCTTGTTCTGGAGGTTACCCGGCCCCACTGTTGTGTAACCGGGTGAGGAGAATCCATACATGCCCTAGGCACAGCCTTTTGTTCCACCCACCAGCCGACCTCCAGTTAGGGGGCCTCACACCCCCCTCTGAGATGGAAGTGGTTCACTCCACCTAATATTAAGTGGTTTAGACGAGAATGAGAGTACTCCACTGTGTTGCACAGCGAGGGGGGGCTCCACAGTCACAAGACCCATTTCCTGGAATCCCCCCCTACAATCACAGTTTAGCCCACGCACACACACACACCCACCCACCCACACACCCACCCACCCTCCTTTTTTAAACGGTCAAGTATATCTCAAGTTTCGACCGTACATTTGGTCATTACGGCGCGCAACCGTTATTCTATCGGCATTCCTGTGATATGAACGCAATAATTAGCAGAACTAACTCAGGCCATGAGACGGACATCTTTGAGAGTGCACAGAAAAAGAGAATGAACCAGAAGAGGGTGAAAGAGCAGAAACGGCTCTCCTAACAGCGCGTTAACCACGGACAGATGGCCGGGGTCACCGCGGTGCTCCGTGGGTTCTGGGGGAGCCGGTGAAAAAACAAGGGGAGATAAAAGAACGTGCCGGTGATGAACGCCGACTGGGTGAGACTGGCCAGACACACACACACACACCGGGTCTTGAAACACACCTCATCCTCTCCGACAGACACGGAGCGAGAGAGACAGTAACAGATAACGAGAGAAGAAGAGATAAGAGAGGACACTGACCACTGATGGCAACAAACCCAACAGTCAGTCAGCATCTATATACGACCTAACCCTAAGCTCCCTGGATCACTAATGTTCACACACTCCTTAGGCTCGGGAGCATCTCATGCAACATGATTTGAAAATGTGTTTCAACTTCCTGATATTACTTCAAAGGCTTCAAGACTGCTTGGTACCAATGATTGCCCTTATCCAATGAACAGCTTCTCTTCATTATGCTGTTACCATGTGATTGCGATTCTACTGAAGTCCTTTATAGGTGAACTAAATAGGTAACATGAAGCTGTGTGGAGACGTTTACCATGTCCCAGACAGACTGACTGACAGGAGTTGGAAAGCAGGAAGACGAGAGGAAAAGAAACCGCCTCTGGCCAGTCGTTACCACAGGTCATCAATCACCTGAACATGTTTTATCACCTTGTTCCTGTCACATGACTCGCAAGTCACATGGTCTGTCTTAACACTCCAAACTGGAACTGAAAGCGCCTCCCCAGTGACCACTTCCTCCAATCACATATTCACTCACCCAGTCGCTTCAGACTGGATGTTAGTTGATATCTCTGTGGTAGCATTATTACCTAAGATGCATGAGGTGGGTGTAGGATTCTCAGCCTAAATGGCAAAACTTAAACACACTCAAACACAGACACACACCTCAGGAACAAGAACTGCACCTTCAAACGGGATAACATTTGACATTTATCAATGGTGGTCTCCAGCTGTGGCGTTCAACCCTGGTCCTCAGGGCTCACTATCCTGCATATTCTAGATGTTTCCATGCTCCAACACACCTGATTCAAATGAATGGGTCGTTAGGAAGCTCAGCAGAAGCCTGGTAACGACCTGTTCATTTGAATCAGGTGTGCTGGAGCATGGAAACATCTAGAACATGCAAGATAGTGAGCCCTGAGGACCAGGGTTGAAGACCATGGATCTAGTCTACATGAGTAACTATACGCATAACCCAGCAGAACTGTGTGGTGATGACAGCCGATGAAGGTGAACTCACATGGGGCCATGTCGACGTACAGAGGGTCTATGTTGTGGAGCAGCTCCACTCTGGGTGACGCAAAGCCTTTGCTGTCAGAAACAGAAAAAAAGGTAGAAGGTTAGTGTCAGCAAGGTGGTGAACAAACCGTGTCATCTGTGACTCACGCCTGGTCCAGCAGGACCTTAAACCACAAGCACCCAGTGGTCAGAAGCCTTGAACACACTCGACCACAGAGAGAATACAGCACTTTCTCCAGCCAACTGCATCTAACAACTCCCACACACAATATGCTTCCATAACGTAAATGTGCACACACTCCAGAATAACTTTTCTTAAGCCCTTGCTAGCGAGCTCCTGTTCCAGCCTTCATTTGGTTGTAATTTCACAGGCCGACTTGTCGAGGCCCTGTGCTTCTCCGTAAACGCACTGCAATTAAAGCCCTCTGCAGCCATAAAGCAGCAAAAAAACAAACGGTTGTTGGTCGCCCTGGCACGGTAACACTGCGACACGTCTGCTGTGAAAACCGACCGGGCCTAGGTAACAGGGAGGTCAGGTGACTGCTCCCGGCCAATGGAGAGAAGGAAAGGCCCGGGGCTGGTAGTTTGTGGTGGAGACTCTGCCTGGATCTGCTGCATGAGATCTACAGCAGCCCTCAATTACTTCCATTTCATTGTTTCTACATTTAGGTTACGAAAAGAATGTGTCACTCAAACAGTAGGCAATGAGAGACTCTGGGACTTTGAACTGTGACAGCTCGTAGGTTAGTGGGACGTTCACATCACGGTACCTCCCAAGTCTGGATGTAAACAGTGCCTGAGTTAATGTCTGTCTGTTAACGTCCTTAACAGACGTTCTGAAGCTCAGTTAAACACGCAAATGTTGACGTTTGTCTAACAGTGTGCTCTCTCTCAGCTCTGTCCTAGGACAGACTAGAGAGAGAGAGAGAGAGAAAGAGAGAGAGAAAGAGAGAGAGAGAGAGAGAGAGAGAGAGAGGGAAAGACTACAAATTGTGTGAGAATGACTGATGGAATTTCCTTCACTTTGAGGTCCCATCGCTACGGTAACAAAGGGGTTTATTGAAGGGCCAGGGGCTCCTGAAAGAGGCAGAACGGTCAGGGGGAGGGAGGGAGGAGGGGGAGACAGAGGAGGGGAAGGGAAGGAAGGGGGGGGGGGTGGGTTGGGGAGTAGGCTGTCAAACATAGGCTGTCTCAGATGTGAGAAATCCCTGATGTGTCTAACCAGAACGTAGAACAGCCTTGAATAAACAGTGTTGGACTGTGAGATCCCACTCACCTGACAGTATTCCACACGTCAAACCCGTCCAGCGGCTTCGTGCCATTGGTTGTCCCCCCCGCCAGGCTGACGAGCGTGGGCAGCCAATCAGAGATGTGCACCAGCTCTCGGCTGACGGTCCCGGCCTTCTTCAGGAGTGGGCTGGTCACGAAGCCCACGCCCCTGACTCCGCCCTCCCACAGCGTGCACTTCCTCCCTCTCAGAGGCCAGTTGCTGCCCCCTGTGAGAGTCTGTCCTCCATTATCTGTCAACACACACACACACACACACACACACACCAGGACAAGCATGAGCACAGTACCCATGAGGAGAGAGAGTGACGGGGACCCACTACCACTAACTGAAGCCACCCTAATCCTACCACGTCAGGGGAAAGTTTGTGGATGTGTTTTTGACGTGATTCTGGAAAGTACAACCCTAACTCCGATTCGACGCTGTCCTCACAAAAGCACTCCCTGTTCCTTTTCCTTCTCCACACTGCTCGAGCAATATATCAAGTTACCATCGGATTACAGCATGCTTAGTAAACACTAAGAGCAACTTCACTCAAATCAGAGGTGGAAAGATACAGTATCAATGCATTGTGTTGTAGAAGGGAAGATTACTTAGTGGTCAAACAATCCATAGCTGCTCTCCTATGCCTAGCAGAGGGAGAATCTGAGGGGGATAGAGGTACCAGGTTGGCCGACACTCTCAGTGTTACGGTTAATATTAACGTTGCTCCTTTCACAAAAGGCTGCTTTGTTGAAGAGCTCGATCCAGCTCCCAGTCACGAGGAAAGGGGTCCTTTGACTCATCTCTCTGTGCTTCGGTCTGTTCTGGAATTCATGCTTCCCCTGTTTACCCTGCACCTCTATCCACATCCAAGTGTCAGCGTCGCAGTTGCTGTCATCCATCTTTCCTTCACTCTCATGCCTTTCAGTTAGGTAGGGGGTGAAACTTCCTCAAGTCTTCCTCAGACAGAACTGCAGACATAAACACACACACACGGCAAGCACACACACACACACACACACAAACGGGCAAAAGCACACACACACACACACACACACACATGGGTAAGCACACAAACGTGCACAGACACAAACACACAGCAAGTCAGACAGACTGTCATCCTCCCCAGAGTTGTGTCAAGTATAAACACAGAGGACCAATCACAGAGAGGCAGAACTCCCTCTCTAGGGAGGCAGAGGTAGGGGAGGAGAGGAGGGGGAAGGGAGGGGGGAAGCAAGGAGTGGGGAGGGCGGGCGGGCGGGCGGGAGGGGGGGCGGGCGGGAGGGGGGAGGTGCCGTGCGAGTCCAGGAAGCAGTCTGTGCTGATTCCAGCACTGTTCTGGAAAGAGCTCCACAGCTCACTAATTCATTTTCAATCTGTTGCTCCTTTCTCTACGCCAGTGCGCGCTCGCGCGCTCTCTCTCTCTCTCTCTCTCTCCAACTCTATCTGTGTCTCTCCCCTCTCTCCCTCGGTCTCTCTCTCTCTACATCTCTCTCTGTCTCTCCCCTCTCTCCATCCACTCCCTCCCTCGGTCTCTCTCTCTACAGCTCTCTCTGTGTCTCTCCCCTCTCTCCCTCGGTCTCTCTCTCTCTCTCTCTCTGCCCTCCCCTCCTTTCTTTTTCGGACTCTCTCGCCCAGAGAGACACTTGGTTAACAGGGGATTTCATCACAAAGGAAACCTTAGCTTAGCTCAGTATCCTCAAGTGTGTTTGCTGCTACCAGGGCAGGGCTGAGCGGTGTTGGCCAGTGTTTACACTGTGACTAAGGTGGACCAGTAAACGCACAGCATGACGGCCAGGGATGACACGTGTGGACTTCTGATGAATCATGGACGGAGTGCATAACGCTAAACAAGAGCACCGCTTCGCATAATTTCCTCCTGTGATCCATTCCTGGATTCTACGAGCTTGCCAACAACAGAAACACTGACTAGAGTCTTCCTCACCACAGTTCCCCACCAGTCTCCACCAATCAGACTCTGGGTCAGTAGGGGAGGGAGGCAAGGGAGTGGGATTCATGTCTCGTAACGACAACCTCAAGTGACGTCCAATTCCTGAACCACACACCATGGCATAACTACGACTGAGGCCTAGTCAGATGTTCTGGTAACTTCCCCGACACGAGAAGCAACCCTGAATCAGCCTCACCTACCTCAGCCTCACCTACCTCAGCCACACCTACCTCAGCCACACCTACCTCAGCCTCACCTACCTCAGCCACACCTACCTCAGCCTCACCTACCTCAGCCACACCTACCTCAGCCACACCTACCTCAGCCTCACCTACCTCAGCCACACCTACCTCAGCCTCACCTACCTCAGCCACACCTACCTCAGCCTCACCTACCTCAGCCACACCTACCTCAGCCTCACCTACCTCAGCCTCACCTACCTCAGCCACACCTACCTCAGCCTCACCTACCTCAGCCTCACCTACCTCAGCCTCACCTACCTCAGCCTCACCTACCTCAGCCTCACCTACCTCAGCCACACCTACCTCAGCCACACCTACCTCAGCCTCACCTACCACAGCCTCACCTACCACAGCCTCAGTGTACCACCACAGGCAGAAAGCTCCTCACTTCACTTCCACAGTGCTGGGCCAGCCTCCTAATTACCTATTAAAAGCCAAACGGCTAAAAATAACTTGATTACCCTCCACCTTCAAAGTGTTTACCTACTTCAGATGCAAACCATTAAAAAGGCCCAAATGTTGACAATTGTAGGGTGGAACCAAAAAGCTAGAAACACTGATTGACCAAGCATTAGGTAACATTAGAAATATTAGAGGCCATACTGGTGAGCACTCTAAATACATATAGATATACAATTAATACAAACCCCAAACATAATTACCAACAACCCATAAGATGGCATATAGTTGCATGGAAATGTAACGTGAAATGCGAGTGGCCCACTGAATACGAATTTGGAAGGAATCAGACTTTCATGTAAGTAGGCAACACTAGCCAGTCTTAAACCGCTCATACTTGTGTGCGGATCTATGCAAAGTCCTTCGGTTTCTGACTGTAAATTGCTACCAGCTGTAGAAGTGTGAGGCAGACAGAGCGCCTTGAGACCAGCTCAGAGGACATGCTGCCACCTGGTGGATCCTCGGAGTACTGCACTAGCCATTCAAAGACCTATCTGGACAGACACTGTACATCTCTCCAAGCAAATATTGCACCATATACGTTAAGCTACATTTATATTAGCTATTGGCTATAAATATTAAACTTCAAGCTTAAATGCTAAATATTAACATACAATAACTAATTCCTGAATATTATACTTCTAAGCAACTGTTGTTTTATTTACCGTGACCCACATAAAAACCAAAAACGCAAATAAAACGTAGGCCTACGTCATTGCCGAGTCCATTCAAGGTCAAGACGACCCCCTTCCACAGTTCCTCTCCTCCATGGGAACTGGACGTGGGTGCTAATGGAAAACGCTGCGTGCCGTCCAGGAGACGTTAAGATCGCTCCCTCCTCAGCTGCCCACAGAGTTTGGCTCTTTTTACATTTACATTTAGTCATTTAGCAGACGCTCTTATCCAGAGCGACTTACAGACTTACATTCCCCCGAGGCAAGTAGGGTGAAGTGCCTTGCCCAAGGACACAACGTCAGTTGGCATGACCGGGAATCGAACTGGCAACCTTCGGATTACTAGCCCGATTCCCTCACCGCTCAGCCATCTGACTCCCTTTTTAGATGTGACACCTCGTAAAGCATCTGTACATAAAACAACATAATAGCCCCCGTTCCCAGTGACATTAACAGTTAGTCTACAGCCTCCATATGTTTCTGACACGGTCTGCTTCTTTACTATGTGACGGGTTTGTAGTCTTTTTCATGGTAGCTTTTCACAACACTCTCCTATACAAATAGAATTAACGCAATACGATACATCAAAAACGTCACGTAATCCCTGGTTGCATATTAATCCTGTATTGAGTAATCTCTTTTAAGATGTGCATGAGACCAACTGCTGGGAATGACAACACGCTGCATTCTCAAGAGATTATAACACTCACACTCCATTAGCACAATGTAGCTCATTTTACTGAGTGAGAAACAATGGGAGTGAGGGAGACAGAACGAGAGGAAGAGAGAGAGGCAGAGAGAGAGGGAGAAAGACAAAGAGAGAGAGAGAACCGAAGAGAGAGGAATATAGAGAGAGGGAGACAAAGAAAGAGCGAGAGAGAGAGAGAGAGAGAGAGAGAGAGAGAGAACAGAGAACAGAGAACAGAGAACAGAGAACAGAGAACAGAGCAGTAAAGATGTGGAGAGACAGAGTCACAGCAGAAATGACTGAGACTGAGTGGCCATCACCTCACAGGACATCAAATCACCACATTGTGATCGAGAGAGAACTTCTGCTTATGACGGGCATTTAGAAACAGGGGTTTCTTGTTTGCAATAGACTACCACAGACAGGAAGGTAAGGAGGATGTGTGATGTAAGCACGGTTTTGTCATTGTAATTTTCGAATTCTCATTCTGCAGTTACTATTTCCAAGTCACAATCAGTGTCACTTATCTACTTTCAGTGCGACTTTGAGCGTAGCTTCCAGTGCTTCCAGTGTTACCTGTTGAGAAGATCAGCACTGTGTTGCTCCACAGGCCTCTCTCCTGCAGAGCCAGACTGATGTTGCCCACCGCCTCATCCATGGCCGACACCATGCCTGCGTACACTCTACGGTGATGGTCTTTTATGAAGCTGTAGGGGGCGATGTAGCGCTCGGGCACCTGTAGAGGAGCATGGACGGCCTGCAGAGCCACGTAGAGGAAGAGAGGCTGCAAGACAGAAAGTAGACACACTCAAACACAATCTGATTCAGTACACACACACACGCGACCACTATGCACCCCCTCTTTAGGAATCAACTAATGACTGGCCGTTGTCAAGTGAGAGATTCAGAGATTCATTTCCCATGGACAACCGTAGGCTATCTTATAAGTTAAAACATGTTTACGTGATGACGGCTTAACAGACTTGCTGTAAAAGTGTTTACAGACCACTGTACCACGTCATGTGTAACGAGGGTGCAGGTACCTTGTTGGGATCTTGTTTAGCGATGATGCTGGTGACCCTGTCTGTGAACAGCTGCGTTGAGTATGTGCCTGTGTATCCCGTGGCAACCTCTTCCCCGTCTCTCAGGTCGAGGGCGCAGCGCGTCTCGTTGTGAGGGGGGACGGGGCTACAACGCTGGTGGCTGAAGTAGTCCTCACTTCCTGTCAGGTAGCCTTGGCAACACGGACGTTAACAAACAGGTCAACATGCAATGCAGGCCTATCCGAGACCTTCATATTATTACAACACAGAACAACTTTAGATGTCTCAATCTTTTTTTGTACTCATAGCTAGACTAATAGTCATTGCTGACGAATACAGTCGTCATTTTGAACCTACTCACCAAAATAAGAATCAAACCCCCTGCGTGTGGGTAGGCAGTCCTTCTTGTACATGCCAAGGTGCCACTTTCCCACCATGTGCGTGGCATAGCCAGCTTCTCTCATCAGCTGGGGCAACAGCTTCTCAGCCAGGGGAACACAGTAGGGCTGGCAAGGCCAGATGATCTCATGCTGCATGCCCGTGTGAATCTGGGGAGAGAGAAGGACATGCACAGACAAGGTGAATGTTGCTAGGCTTGTCAGTAGTGTTTGGCAGTGCTAAAATGCTTAAGTCATGACTTTACACTGTCCATGGGAATCATCCAAACCTCAGAATCGCTCACCTGATAGCGGCCGGTCATGAGTTGATTCCTAGAGGGGGTGCATATCGGCTGAACGTAGTAATTTTCCAATCTGACGCCTTTTGCGGAAAGTTTGTCCAGGTTCGGCGTTTTGATCTCAGATCCGTGATAACCAACATCATGCCAGCCGAAGTCATCTGCAAGAATAAACACTATGTGCGGGGGCTGTTTAGCTTCAACAAGCAGTAGGGCAACGGATATGAAGACAATTGTACTTGTAGTTGCCGAAATCCACTGCACAAGTACCATCGCCTTCGTCTACGAGGAAGAAGTGTATCCTTGCTAGTTGCAGAAATGCACTGACGAAAATGCTGGTTTAACACGATAATATACTTAAGTAACTTAATAAGAAGTAATCAATCACAAGACGTTTGTATGTTTGGAAAGGAAAAACACAAGCATGACTGTTTCTGAAGCTTCCAGGTTGATTTTTGTCCCTCTAGACAGTAACCAATAAGATGACTGCAAGTCACATGAGTTCGCTTCCGCTTTTCATTTGGGCATCCTAGTTCGCACCCTAGAGTAGACTAAAGATGAAAAACATACACGTACACATAAACAAATAGCATTGCCTTTAATTAAACAAAGTTTCAAATGTACATACATTTACAAAAATGAGTGTAAAATATTTAAATATTTACACAAATATATTGATCTTAATTGTTCCCGGAATACCGTACCGGTAGTCACTATTTTCATTGTTTATTTCTTAGACAAAATTGCAAAACCAATGCATAAAACAGCAAATTTACGAGTAAAATTATGCAAATTATTATTGCAGATAATTTCTCTATATGTAGCAATTTAAAAAGCATTTATTGTGTTTTATTTTCAATAATCGACATTGAATTGAACATTTCTTTAAAACTTTCACAGAAGATAAGATTAATACTTATTACTTACTAGTTTTCTTAGGTACATATTGAGTGTTGGTTGGATTACAGTCTACACACAGCTCATTATAGCATGAATTTAAAAAAGCAACTTTACACAAACTTAGGCTTGCTAAAGCAACTTCCTCTAAACCTGGTGACAGGAAAAAAGTACGTTTCACAGTCCAAAAATGACACCCTTTTTCAACAATACAGTCCACTACTCCCTCAGAGCAGGCAGCGTTAGTGCACCATAGTTCTATTGTGGGACGTCAAATCAAATTTCCCTTTCGTGTTTGTTTTCTTAAACGATCGTTCACAAGGCTTCCAGTCCGCAGTGAGGAGGTGATGGCTGGTTCTTCTGGAAGTCGGTCTAGCAGACCCTGCAGTCGGCAGGCTGGTTCTGGGTGGCTGTGCCCAGACTCACGCCCTGCCCTTGGCCTTCTTCAGCAGACGAGTCCTGGTGGGTTCTGTGAGGACCAGGGGCTCCTGGATCACCATGGCTGGGTACTTCCTGCCCATCAGCTCCACCTCCACCTTCTGACCCACGGAGCACAGCTCCACAGGCAGGTAGGCGAACGCCAGGCTCTGCTGGGAGGTGTAGCTGTAGGCCCCGGACGTTGTGTTGCCCACCACCTGGCACACACACACACACACACAGATGCGCACACAGACGCACATTCACACCCACACACGCAAAAGCAATCAGACATGACGGGTATGCGTACATCAGACATGTTAGAGAGCCATCTAAATCACTCACCCTCCCCCACAACACTTTCACCCGAGAGCAACAACCTTTACACCACCTGGAAGTCTCAGTTCTCACCTTTCCATTGAGCCAGATGGTCTCGTTGCCCTCGGGGTCGACATCATCCGTATCCATGGAGATGTATGACAGCTTCCTCCTCAGGCCCTTGGCCTTGACTTCCTGCAGGGCTGCCTTGCCTATGAAGTCTGCAGGCTGGGGGGGGGGGGGCGTGACCACAACATGTCATTTTGGCGACAGAGAGGATGACCCATACCTTTGTCTCAACATGCCAGTATCAGTTCAGTTCAGTTTATTCATCCCTTAGGCAGTTGGGCAGTGACACAGATCAGTGGGTACCTTGTTCAACTTGATGAAATAGTCCAAGCCAGCCTCCAGCGGATTGGTATCACAGTTCATCTAAGATGAGATAAACATTTACATTTAGTCCTTTAGCAGACGCTCTTTTCCAGAGCGACTTACAGTAAGTACAGGGACATTCCCCCCGAGACAAGTAGGGGGAAGTGCCTTGCCCAAGGACACAATGTCATTTGGCACGGACGGAAATCGACCTGGCAACCTTCAGAGTACTAGCCCGATTCCCTAACCGCTCAGCCACCTGACTCCCATGTCAGTTTAAGGTCCAGTGTGTGTGTGTGTGTGAGTCTGTGTGCTTGTGTGTGTGTTTCTGTTTCAGTGTGTGTGTGTGAGAGTGTGTGTGTTTCTGTTTCAGAGTGTGTGTGTTTGGGTGTGCTTGTGTGTGTGTTTCTGTTTCAGTGTGTGTGTGTGTGTGTGTTTCTGTTTCAGAGTGTGTGTGTGTGTGTTTGTGTGTGCTTGTGTGTGTGTTTCTGTTTCAGTGTGTGTGTGTGAGAGTGTGTCTGTTTCTGTTTCAGAGTGTGTGTGTTTCAGTGTGTGTTTGCGTGTGTGTGTGTGTGTGTGTACCTCAGCTCCCCAGCCTCTGAAGCCCTTCTCCAGCCTGAGTGAGGACATGGCGTAGGTGCCAAAGTTATCGATGCCCTCCTCCTGTCCGGCAGCCATGATGGCCTCGTACACAGCTGCCATGTTCTTCTGGTCGATGTACAGCTCCCAGCCCAGCTCCCCTACACACACACACACACACAATGTCAGCCAGTTTTGTGGATTTGTGTCTCAATGAATGTGTGTTATTTGTGTGTGTAGAGTAGCTAACATGCATGAAAACAAATTCTGTGTGGGTCTGTGTTAACAGTGCCTATGTATATGTGTTAACAGTACCTGTCTTGGTGAGTGTCTGTGTCTGGTTTAACAGTACCTGTGTGTGTCTGTGTTAACAGTACCTGTTTGTCTGGTTTAACAGTACCTGTGTATGTCTGTGTTAACAGTACCTGTTTGTCTGGTTTAACAGTACCTGTGTAGGAGATCCTGATGGCTCGTAGAGGAACACCAGCCAGCTGGATGGGTTTGCAGTGGAGGAACTTGAATCCTGCATCACTAAGGTCCTCCTCCGTGAGCTTCTGTAGAACCTTCCGGGAGTTTGGCCCAGCGACACCCAGCACCCCCATGTCCTCGGTCACGTTACTGATGTCCACGTCATAGACGCCATCTGCTGCCTCTCGCTCTATCCACCTGCACAGACGGATCAGGTGTGATCGCCACGGACAGGACTGTCACAAACGCATCTCTGCTCGTCCCCCTCCACTGCACTTCTCTCTCTTGTCCCTCGTCCTCTCTCTCTCCTATATCCTGTCTCCTCTCTCTGTCTTCTCTCCTTAATCCTCTCTCTCTCTCTGCCTCGTCCTCTCTCTTTCATCTCTCTCCTACATCCTTTCTCCTCCTCTCTCTCTCTCTCTCTCTCTCTCTCTCTCTCTCTCTCTCTCTCTCTCTCTCTCTCTCTCTCTCTCTCTCTCTCTCTCTCTATGTCTCTTTCTATCACTCTCTCTCTCTCTCTCTCTCTCTCTCTCTCTCTCTCTCTCTCTCTCTCTCTCTCTCTCTCTCTCTCTCTCTCTGTCCCTCTCTCCTACATTCACTCCATGAAATCAAACTCATCTAGGTGGGATTTCCAGGTAGGAGAGTGACACAGACTCTAGGCATCCCTGCAGGCATGATGGGATTTGACAGGTGGCCAGGCGAGAGTGGGCTTCACATTTTGCAACCCTCTACCTTGCAGCTGCTTTTCGCTGCCACTAGAGGGCGATACATGACATTGGAAAGCAGTGTCTCAGACGGTCTGAAAAAGAGTTGGGTGCAGAGGAGGAATTAGACGTTTTTACCGTGCTGCTTCCCTACAGGAGCAGACAGAGAGGCTGTAACTTTCCCAGCTGCAGAAAGGGGTTGGGTTTCTGGAATATAAACCTGTATTGTGTCAGTATTGGCTGACTGTCAGAATTGTATTACAGTGTATGGGACAGCATGGGACTACTGTACACCTGGGGGGTCTGGGTGTGGGGGCCTGGGTGGGGTCATGTAACCCATTGGTGTGTGGGTTTATCAGTAAATCATTTGAATGTATGTATTAACTGCTTATCCATGCCTTTACATGGGTGTTTCCCTCATTCCCTCGTGTGTGTGTGTGTGTATGTGTGTATTTGTATGTGTGTGTATGTATGTAAGTGAGTGTGTATGTATGTGTGTATTTGTGTGTATTTGTATGTGTGTGTATGTATGTATGTATGTATGTGTGTGTATATGCATGTGTGTGTGTGTGTGTGTTTACCGGAGGTCGTGCAGCTCCGAGCCTGACCCAGTGATGAGGAAGTATTCCCCAGGTGCCAGCTGGGTGATGGTGACCTCAGCGTAGACCCTACCCGTGGGGGTCAGCATGTGACTGATGTTAGTCAGGCCCACCTGACCACACACCACCGCACAGGGGACAAAGGAGAGTGGGGGGGAGGCATGAGAGGGAGGAAGTGAAATGTTGGTCTAGTAACAGTGCATAGGTACATGGGTACTCCGAAGCTACAGTTGGTGTTAGTGAGGGGTCCAAGTGAGGGGTCTAAGTGAGGGGTCTAAGTGAGGGGTCTAAGTGAGGGGTCTAAGTGAGGGGTCTGCAGTGAGGGGTCTAAGTGAGGGTTCTGCAGTGAGGGGTCTAAGTGAGGGGTCTAAGTGAGGGGTCTAAGTGAGGGGTCTAAGTGAGGGGTCTAAGTGAGGGGTCTGCAGTGAGGGGTCTAAGTGAGGGGTCTAAGTGAGGGGTCTAAGTGAGGGGTCTAAGTGAGGGGTCTAAGTGAGGGGTCTGCAGTGAGGGGTCTAAGTGAGGGGTCTAAGTGAGGGGTCTAAGTGAGGGGTCTAAGTGAGGGGTCTAAGTGAGGGGTCTGCAGTGAGGGGTCTAAGTGAGGGGTCTAAGTGAGGGGTCTAAGTGAGGGGTCTAAGTGAGGGGTCTAAGTGAGGGGTCTGCAGTGAGGGGTCTAAGTGAGGGGTCTAAGTGAGGGGTCTAAGTGAGGGGTCTAAGTGAGGGGTCGGCAGTACCTTGGGCATGGTGTTGGCAAAGAGGCGGTCTAGGAGCTTGTGTGAGTCCTTGCCCTTCACAATGAACTTGCCGAACGGCGTCAAGTCGATGACTCCCACCTTCTCCATCACCAGCTTACACTCCCTTCCTACAGGGCAGAACCAGTTGGTGCGTCTAAAACTGGGCCTAGGACCAAGCAGAAGATGAGGTGGTTATTCACGTTCTGTTCCTGAGTTGAATATCATAAATATGATATGATATGATTGAATATGATAATAATCTCACTCAATTTTACTGTTATATTAATGAAAAAAAAAATCAAAAGCGACAAAAAACATGACAGAATCAAGTTAAGGATTCTGTCTTTGAATCTTTTTGCCCAGGCTTGTAACTACATGATATATAAAACCTCCCATGACAAATGAATGGGAACAAAATGGATGGAACAGTTACATAACCAGAGCCTCATAATGTATGCCTCTGTACAGAGCCGTTAACAGCTTTACATTCGGAAAATTGCATTTCCACACACCAATTAATGAAACCGGTGAAACCAAAGTACTTAAATCCCACAGCCAAAAGCCAAGTCATTACTTGGTGGTTGGCCAACTGCATCTTAACCCTGAGTTTATTGTCCAAACACTTCATGGTGGCGTCAAACGGTCCCATGCTGAGGACTGCCATCGGTCCGTCGTGACGAGGACAGGATGGTACAGTCATGCTCCCTGGATCTTGGCTTTGGGGGACGAATCATTTTCTGTAAATGGTTCTTTTGTGTCTGCTCAAGGCAACACGTAAATAACCAGCTGTGAGCTCATCGTCTTGGGGCTGGCAGAGGTATTAACTCGGACGGAGTGCGCGAGTGTGTGTGTGCGCGCGCATGCTCCTGAGCAAGGGGAAATGTGGCCTTCCCTCCATCCAAAAGAGAAAGAACACAGAGTTCTCGAACGTTAGAACACGTGCAGGAACAGAAGTGCAGGATGAAACCACATGACCACAATGCTACTATCTGCAGGACGTTTTATCCACAGTCTATGTGCGTGTTTGTGTGTGTGTGTGTGTGTGTGTGTGTGTGTGTGGGAAGGGGGTTGCATCTGCGTGTATGTGCTAGACATGTGTGATAATTCTCTGGTGTCTTCACATGTAAAAACAGGATATGGAAATTGGAAATGGACACAGGACCCACACACAAAGGAGACAGTGACTTGGCCAGCTGCAGCTCTGAATGTTCTATGTTCTGAAGTCACGCTATTCTGTTTCGCTGAACTCTAGCTGAACTACAGTATGCCGCCCTGCCAGCCAGGAACCCCCCTCACCGGCACCCTGGTCAGGTGGGTGCGATGCGATTGCAGCGCCTCACGTATTGAGGTAAATTTCACACACCAGTAGGCTTGCTTACGCACACATTTCACACTTTCCCTACCGTCTCTAACAACCACCAGCCTGGGATAATCCAAACGCGTCTCAACGGCTAGTCTCTCCACTCCTAATGCTAGCTGGCACGGCAGACAGAATATCATTGATACTGCATGTTCCTCCCAGAAGGGATTGTTCATGGTATTTGGCTGCCATACAAAACACAGAATGTCTTCCTCGATTCAGTGTGTTGGAGATTATTACAGTGTAAATGCCAGGAGATGCTACGTGGTAGGAAGTGCTACATGCTAGATTGATGCTATTAGCCAGAAGATGCTACATGCTAAGATATGCTATGAGCTAGGAGATGCTGCATGCTAAGATATGCTATGAACTAGGAGATACTACATGCTAAGAGACGCTAGGAGCTAGGAGATGCTGCATGCTAAGATACGCTATGAACTAGGAGATACTACATGCTAAGAGACGCTATGAGCTAGGAGATGCTACATGCTAAGATATGCTATGAGCTAGTAAATACTACATGCTAAGATATGCTATGAGCTAGGAGATACTACATGCTAAGAGACGCTATGAGCTAGGAGATGCTACATGCTGGAAGGCTAGCTGCGGGTGTTCTACTTGTATCCGGTGTCATCTCCAGGTTTGTAAAACCAGTGAGGCTGCTCCCAGCCAGCGTGGAAGCCCATGGAGGCCTTTCCCTTCATCAGCTCATACACCCCACTGGTCCTGCTGGTGGGCCGCCCAGCAAACCTCTCCTCCTTAGGGTAGCCGACTGGTGGAAGAGGGGGAGGATGGGTTGGAGAGAGAGAGGGGGGCGAGGGAGAGAGCGGGAGGGGAAGGGTTGGAGAGAGAAAGAGGGGGCGAAGAGAGAGAGCGGGAGGGGAAGGGTTGGAGAGAGAGCGGGGGGAGGAGGGGGGAAAGAGAGATCGAGAGAGAGTGAGAGGATGGGTTGGAGAGAGAGGGGGGCAAGAGACAGAGAGCAAGGTAGAGAAAGAGTAGCAGAGAGAAAGAGAGAGAGGGATTGTGGGGCGAGAGAGATGAGAGGGAAGGGAGTGAGAGAAAACAACGTAAGGGAATGTTGACGATACGGAAGCAATCAGACCGTGGCTGTTCCTACATTTGGCTGTACGGTACGTGGCTGTAGCGGCCTACCCATCCACTCACCTACGTTGTTGAAGCCATAGGACTCCCTGGCCTTGGCACACATGTAAGGTACAGTGGTCCACTTCCCGTAGCGGTTGGGGTCACATTCGATGAGGTCGTAGGGCGGCTCTCCAGTACGGATCCAGTCACTCAGGAACTTGCCAATGCCCCCAGCGTGGATGACTCCATACCTGGAATATCAGGGACAACAAAAACGAAAAACAAAGTGAAGCAACTCCCAACTCACATCATCCAGAAGGAGAGCAATGTCAAGACACCCACACAGTTCACAGTGCCCCGATAATGTCCAACAAACACCAAACGTTCTCCTGTTGGCTGTTGGGTTTAGAATGTTCGGAAAGATAACTGTCATTTTCACACTGCCTCAACAAATGCCACATCACACCAAACCAACACACCCAAACGAGTGATGGCTGTTTGTTGGGCAGTGGACTGGCCTTCACACGCTTCCATGCTCGCACACTGACACGCTCTCTGCTACGCACCCGAAGCCGATGGCGGTCCAGTAGTTGCGTGCTCCCTGGTGTGGCCCCACCATGGGCAGCAGATCAGGGGTGTACGTGATTGGCCCAGACACGATGTTGATGATGTCAGCTTCCTTCAGCACAGGAACCATCTCCATGGCCATCTCCACGTGGTCCATGATTCTGTCCAGATCCGACTCAAACAGCTCCTTGCCGAAACCTGGAACACACACACACACACACCACACAAACACACACACCACACACACACACACAGAGGCAGATGCATGCAGCGATGAGTAAGACAGAGAGACAGACGTACACATTGAAAAAAGAGAGTGTAATGTCACACTGCAAAAACTCTCCCTCTAACTGAGTGTTATAATCTTGTTTTAATCTATCTGGACTTGTTTGTATAAATGTCTTATCTAGTGACTTAATTAGAGTAAACAACACATTATTTTAAGAAATCTCATCGAGTGAAACTGTCTTACTGCACTAACAAACCGATATACATCTTTTAACCCTTGTGTTATCTTCGGGTCATTGTGACCTTTCAGTCATTGTGACCCCCCCACGTGTTGTGACAACTTTACCTCATACAAAAACAAATAAAAATCATTTTCTTTTAACCGTTGGGCTGTCTCACACCCCCAACGGCGCGAAGGTTAAAAGAAAATGCTTTTTATTTGTTTTTGTATGAGGTAAAGTTGTCGCAGCACAACGATGGGTCGTTGTGACACCAAGGCAGCACAAGGGTTAAGCATAGCCAAGCTCATAACTAATATTTTGGCCGTTTAAATCCAATAGGGGACTTTTTCCGCCGCGTAGACGAAGCGATGGCCAGGTAGACCGAGTGATCCAGACCTGGAGGAACTCCGTCCGTGACCCAGGAGTCCTGCAGCACCATCTTCTCCTCCCTCTCGTAGGGCCCAAACAGCAGGCCGTCCCTCTCCTGCCGCAGGTAGTACGAGCCCTCCAGGTCCCTGATCACTGGAAGCTCTGTCTTCAGGGCCTTCACCTCGGGCACCGTCGCCGTCACCACGTACTGGTGATGGACGGGGATGGTGGGGTGGTCGAAACCAATCAGCTGGCCAACCTCCCGGGCCCAGAAACCTGTCGGCCAATAAGATAACACTGCTTAATTATATGCAAGGTTTTTAGCGCATTATAGTGAGAGAGAGAGAGAGAGAGAGAGAGAGGGAGAAAAGAAAAAAGAGAGAAATAGAGGTATATAGAGAGAGCATTGTGGTAAGATGCTAGGTATATATGCAGTACACAGCAATTAGTGCACTATTTCAGTCTCCACCACAAGGACAGGATAACACGGACAACAACAGAGTCTTTCACAATTTAAAAAACACACACACACACTCTACCAATTCACTCCTCTTAGCACGTGCATAATCAGGATCTATAGGATTAAGAAAATCTGTCTGAGAGGTTGTGTCTATGCAAGAATGTACCAAGCAGATGTTTGACTGTATTCATTCAGTTGCCAATGCAGGAAAATGACCGTCTGCCTCAAGCTGGTGAGTCTCCCTACTTTAGAGAACACTATGTACAGAGTACAGTACATCTGTATGGCCCAGCAATAGCATTCAGATTAAAAGTAACAGGGTAAAGCGTCGAATCACTTTGGACCCACGATTCTATAGCGCAGTCTCTGCATTTCACCTCTGATTCACTTTGCCCGATGAACGTGAAGTCACACTCGTTCTGTCATCCGTGTTTGGCTCTCTCGGAGCATCTTGACAGAACCATCCAGTCAGCAGATGAGCTCCACATATGGAACCCGCTCGCCAGATGATCTGATTGACTTAGGTTTAGACTCCCATCACCCAGCTAAGGGTGATGGGAGTCAGGTGGCTAAGTACAGGGACTTACAGTAAGTCCCTGTACTTACTGTAAGTCGCTCTGGATAAGAGCGTCTGATAAATGACTAAAAATGTAAAAATGATGGAGTTGGGTAACTCACACACAGAACCTGGCCCAACCTTGTGTCCTTTCAACAACTCATTATCGAGCAGCCCAGGCCCGTCTGGGCTGAGTTTGGAACAAGAACCACCGCAAACATAAACACTCACTAGCTAGATTTTGTATTCTTTAACCGCTCACCATGAAGCCAAATATCCTCTAAAAAGACACGACCGTCAAATGCCTTTGGGGTGAAAAATAAGCCTTTTTTTTATGTCAGAGAGGTGTGTTCGGACCCTCTCTGGAAGAGAGCCCGCTATCACCAAAGCTTTCTGTCCACACAGTGACTGGTCACAGCCTGTCACAACCAGTTGGAAAAAGGCCACATGCAGACCCAGTTGTCGACTTCTATTGACAACTACTTACTGCCAAAGTTCCAAACGGGTCTTTTGACAGTTGACCCTCGACAACTGTACACAGCATTGGATTGGTTTCAACAAGAAACCCTGTTCTTGTTTTCATTCTCTAGGTTACACCCCTCTAAAGTACCCAGGCAAGGCAATTAATGAAGGTTACAAACCTTCAGTAATTACCTTCAAACATTATGGAAAACTCTCTGTTTACAGTTAGACCATGGGGCTGTTCTCTCCTGTGTAGATCTT
This sequence comes from Osmerus eperlanus, assembly GCF_963692335.1. Lineage (NCBI taxonomy): Eukaryota > Metazoa > Chordata > Actinopteri > Osmeriformes > Osmeridae > Osmerus > Osmerus eperlanus. Next base: position 2,964,696 of record NC_085035.1, read on the forward strand.
GTGTACTTCAGCTCTGAAACCTTCTCCTAATGTGTGCTTAGCATTCCCACCAGCGGCAACGCTACACGCTACGCAGGAGAGACGGGTGTATTTTGGTTGACAAACATGGTTTCTTACACGTTGTGTTCGGGTTCCATGTTCCATGTTCTCTGTGCAGTCCCCTGAGGCTTGTGGGTAAAGGTGGCCCTGACCTCGAGGCCACAGTCTGGGCCGGAGAAGGTGGTTAAGCGGCACATGTTTACCAGAGCCCAAAGGCACACAAGGTTGATTCACTGGCTCGGTCAGGAATAGCCACCCATGAATGGGCTCTGTCATCCAGCTCAAATGAAGCTCCATTTGAAGCGGACCGTGCCCTCCTTTACAAACCCCCTCCTCCCTCTCTCCAGCTCGCATGTGTTCAGAGATAACACGAGGAGGTAGGTACTCTCTGAAGGCCAATGTGTTTTTGCTCTCTGTGTGAAACACTGCTTTGTCTATTTTGTCATATTTTTGGGGGGTCACTTTTAGTGAGATGGCCTTCTAATGCAGCTCTCGAGGTAGAAAATTAGCACGTAGAAATTGAAAGAGACCGACTTGCTTTCTCCTGTGTTTCAAGAGATCCTCCGTGACCTGCGAAGGTTCAAGAGATATGCTCTTCTGCGTCTTCACAGGTCATACTGGTGAAACGGACTGAAACATGATGACGACTCAGACACCAATTCTGAGAACTCATACTGGAATCTGGTTGGTCGAGGTGCCCAAAACAGGGTTCAAGGGCTAGCTGTCGTGTTTTGAACACTTAAGAGAAACTCAAGATGACTTGAGAAAGGAAAGAGGAACAGTTTAAGGAGGAAACTATGGAAGTGGGAGCAATAAAGAGAGATGAAAGTAGACAAGCAATGAAGGGGACGCCAGACTTGAGAAAAAGACCGAAAAGAGGAGAAAAATATGAAAGGAAGAGACATATGAGTAGGAGGGGAGGAAAAGAGGAGGGGACGAGGGAAGGAAGGAAGGAGGAGACGAGGGAAGGAAGAGAGGAAGGGACAAGGGAAGGAAGGGAAAGCAGGACTGGGTTGAATGTGGGAGTGAAGGGAGGGACAGAGAGGGAGATTGGTGTCTCTCAGGAATGAACCTCAGGATCTGCTTTCACATGGGAGTTATTTCTGCCGTGTAAGTCACACACAGGCACACATATGCACATACACACATTCTCAGCAACCCACCAACTTATTAAAAAAAGGGTAGATCAGGGGTTTGGTTGTCCAAACTAGAGGCCTAAGAGGGAGAGGAAGAAGAGGCTGGTCTTCATGGATATGCACAATCATTTGTTTTTTTGTTATTTTGTATTATCCGGATGGAGCATGACATAAATAACTGATACCAACCGGAACTAGCGGTGGTTTGATGACATAAGCATCGTCAACTGTGGGTGTGAGGCAGGCAGACCTATTTCAACAGTCAAGAGATTCCAGATCCTGCTTTTATGCTCTTAGCGTGCTTGCTTGTCTGGTTCCATCTTCATTTCTCAGTCTCATCATTGTTATCCTATTTGAGAACATTCCCACACATGCAAACAATGCTCTCAAAATGGAATTCCAACCACAATCTAAGAGAGACAGCAGTTTTAGAACAAGAGGTGCGAAAGGGGAGGCAGAGTTACTGTGAGTGTGACCACAAGACTCAAAAAAACAAAAAACAAAAAAACAACTGAATTCCCAGACACTGTGACCATGACAATGTGTCCATGTGAGAGAAAGGTACTGTTATTTTGTATTACATTTTAATAAAACATGTCTGTCTAATAACAGTCTATTATAACTCTTCCTCCACCACCAAATCAACTTACATAAAACTGTGAATTCGTAAGGCACAGAACCAACAGAAACACACACTTGCACACAACCACACAGTCTACACACAAACTCAAACACACAGACGCACGCAAACAAAATCATACCTCGATGCACAACCAATGACAATGCATACAGAATTCAACCTACAGCATTTTGCTGTTCAAAACAGAGTCAAACTGTCATTCCACAACAGTGAGGCAGTGTGGTTGTGTAACTTAACCCTTGTGTTATCTTCGGGTCATTCTGACCCATCAGCCGTGTGACCCACCGTCGTATTGCGACAAATTTACCTCATACAAAAACAAAGTGAAGCATTTTCTTTTAACCGTTGGGCTGTCTCAGACCCCCCACATTGCAAAGGTTAAAAGAAAATTATTTTTATTAGTTTTTGTATTGGGTAAAACTGGGTAAACACAATGATGGTTCGTTATGAACCTTTGGGTCATGTGACCCGAAGGCAGCACAAGGGTTAACCTGTTCTTGCAATGTACCCTGACAATGTAACTGAATCTAGCCATGACTCTATGTTTCTCTGCAACTTTCTCTTTTCTTCCAAAAAACATACAGACTACGTAGCAAAGGCTGTATTCTTTCCCCATGCTGTGTGCCTCATGCAATGCATTGCCTGAAACTCTAGAGACTCCAGCATAGCAATGACTTCACCGTGGCATCCTGTCTCATCTGAAGGAAATACCACTGCAGAAGCAGGGCCAAGCTCTACAAATCCTCAATAAGATGCGAGGCTTTCAGCACCTGCTAACGATCAATCTCTTCTTCTGCTAGCATGGATGCTAAATATTTTTTTGTCTAATGTTTCGGACAGCTTTTGAACCACTCTCAGTGTGGAAGAATGGAGAGTGTTTTTAATACAGAGAGCACCTCAACAGCAAATTCATGAAGTTGGAGTACACATCACAGTTTGCAGAGAACAGTAGAGGAAACCATAAGCCTGCCTCAAAGTATTTCCTCCAGAAAGAAAAAAAAAAACCTTAAAAGTCTGTAGAAGAGGTGTGCTCAAGCTGCCTACTTGTGATTGGATAAAATCTGAACCGTTGGCCTGTTTGGATTGGCTGATGGGCAAACTGAGGGCAAGAGGCCAGAACAGGCCCACAATATTAATGACTTTAGCAAGGCCAGAGCAAATGTACAGCTTGAAGTCCCTCAGGAACTCATAAAACACAGAGAGAGAGGCTGAGCAGCCAGCTGCAAAATGGGTCAGTTATGCAAGTGAGTATGATAGTAGAGACAGTCCCCTACATACTACATTAAGGGACAGTACAGTTTTCATGGGTGTGCTAAAATTGTTTTAGTCCTACTTCGTTGCCAAGTTGGCTAATAATATTTGTGTGATGCCTTTTTGTTTGTTCATCACCCTCACATTGCAGGTTGGCCATCCGGTTATGACTCCTTAAAACTGTTTTAATAAAAATGTAACATTCAGCCTTCTTTGGCAGGGGTCCTCTTTGACCGACCCCTCCAGTCCTAGAATGGGATGTGGAAAGTCAAAGTGTTATCTATACTAAAATCAACTGCTACAGGAAGATTTCACTGCATATTAAACTCTGAGGGCCTAAAAGAAAGAATGGGGGGGGGGGGGGGTGAATTCCTGAACTTTGCTAGATCAACAGGCACAGAAGTGAAAATGCAGTTGTGTTTGCCAACAAAATCCTCACAGAACTGGTATGACCCGGTTCAGAATACGTAAACCTGCTCCAACACTGTCCTGTTCGGCCAAAGGTCCCTAATAGATGACATACCCACAACAAGCCTGCTCAGACAGGCCTGAGACAGACACAAGACGCCCTCTTAAACAGTTTCATCAGCAGTGACCTTGACCGCACAAAGCCTCGGTAACAAATAACAGCATTCCCGCTGTCGTGTAGGGCGACAGGAAATGTTGCAAAATGGTGAAGTGAGGAAGAATTAGAGGGTAGAGGTTCCTCCTTGATAAGACAGCAAACTATCTGACTTACACTGAAACTGGGACCTTCCCAGACCCAATTGTAAAAAAAACTGTAACTTGAGCTTTAGTTATTGGGCCAGCATTTTTGGTCGACAGACAAAATGTTTCTCAATGTGATTTCTGTACAATTTCCACCAGAATCTGTGATTAGATCAACATTTGTAGAGAGGGGCGTAATCCTCCAAGATCATCTGCTAAAATGTGGCACCTTGTGTTTCTTTCTCACACACTTTTTTTTGTGTTGCTTGTGCAAGAGAGCACATGTGTTTAAGGCAGAGGTTTGTTCTCAAATGTGGGTAGGACAGATTGTTTCAATAACTTGAATTTACATATAATTATGTACATTAAAAGTGTTGGGGAGGTACACAGATTAGCATTTTTCAAAAGTATTTGGAAATATTCAAATTCCAAAGTAGTAGTATTATTCAAGTAGTGTTCAAAAGTATTTCGAAAGTATTCAGTGTTTCCATGTATACTGAAACCTACGCCCCTTGTCACATGCGTCAAAGGGTCTACGAAGCGCGAGTGGGTGAGAGTGCTGACGTTTTTCCAGGCTCCTGATACACCGACCTGTGGCGTTCACGATGCGGTTGGCGCGGATGGTCCCGTGAGGAGTCTGGACGTCCCACCTGCCGTCGGAGGTCGGCGTGAGGCTGGACACCGGCGCCGGGTTGTAGATCTGGGCGCCGTACATCCGCGCCCCCGCGGCCAGCGCCATGGTCAGGGAGTAGGGGTCGATGTGGCCGTCGCCCGGGTTATACAGACCCCCTATCACCTGGGAGGAAAACAAACTGTCAAAAAAATGTCAGGAGGATTTACAGTCAGGTCCATAAATATTTGGACATTGACACAATTTTCATCATTTTGGCTCTGTATACCACCACAATGGATTTGAAATGAAACAATCAAGATGTGCTTTAAGTGCAGACTTTCAGCTTTAATTTCAGGGTATTTACATCCAAATCAGGTGAACGGTGTAGGAATTACAACACATTTTATATGTGGCCCCCCCCTTTTTAAGGGACCAAAAGTAATTGGACAAACTAACATAATCATAAATCTAATTGTCACTTTTAATACTTGGTTGACTTGGTTGTCATTGACTGCAAATCCTTTGCAGTCAATGACAGCCTGAAGTCTGGAACCCATAGACATCACTAGACACTGGGTTTCGTCCCTGGTGATGCTCTGCCAGGCCTCTACTGCAACTGTCTTCAGTTCCTGCTTGTTCTTGGGGCATTTTCCATTCAGTTTTGTCTTTAGCAAGTGAAATGCATGCTCAATTGGATTTAGGTCAGGTGATTGACTTGGCCATGGCAGAACATTCCACTTCTTTGCCTTAAAAAACTCTTTGGTTGCTTTCACAGTATGCTTCGGGTCATTGTCCATCTGCACTGTGAAGCGCCGTCCTATGAGTTCTGAAGCATTTGGCTGAATCTGAGCAGATAATATTGCCCGAAACACTTCAGAATTCATCCTACTGCTTTTGTCAGCAGTCACATCATCGATAAATACAAGGGAACCAGTTCCATTGGCAGCCATACATGCCCACGCCATAACACTACCTCCACCATGCTTCACTGATGAGGTGGTATGCTTTGGATCATGAGCAGTTCCTTCCCTTCTCCATACTCTTCTCTTCCCATCATTCTGGTACAAGTTGATCTTGGTCTCATCTGTCCATAGGATGTTGTTCCAGAACTGTACAGGCTCTTTTAGATGTTTTTTGGCAAACTCTAATCTGGTCTTCCTGTTTTTGAGACTCACCAATGGTTTACATCTTGTGGTGAACCCTCTGTATTTACTCTGGTGAAGTCTTCTCTTAATTGTTGACTTTGACACAGATACGCCTACCTCCTGGAGAGTGTTCTTGATCTGGCCAACTGTTGTGAAGGGGTTTTTCTTCACCAGGGAAAGAATTCTTCTGTCATCCACCACAGTTGTTTTCCGTGGTCTTCCGGGTCTTTTGGTGTTGCTGAGCTCACCAGTGCGTTCTTTCTTTTTAAGAATGTACCAAACAGTTGATTTGGCCACACCTAATGTTTTTGCTATCTCTCTGATAGGTTTGTTTTGATTTTTCAGCCTAACGATGGCTTGCTTCACTGATGGTGACAGCTCTTTGGACTTCATATTGAGAGTTGACAGCAACAGATTCCAAACACAAATACCATACTTGAAATGAACTCTAGACCTTTTATCTGCTCCTTGTCAATGAAATAACAAACTCCCTTTATTTAGTCATTTAGCAGACGCTCTTATCCAGAGCGACTTACAGTAAGTACAGGGACATTCCCCCCCGAGGCAAGTAGGGTGAAGTGCCTTGCCCAAGGACACAACATCATTTGGCACAGCCTGGAATCAAACCAGCAACCTTCTGATTAATAGCCCGATTCCCTAACCGCTCAGCCATCTGACCCCCATTTACCCGGTTGATAAAACCGACAAGTCGTTAAGCTATTACTTAAGCTTATTCCCACAAGCAATCTTCCCTGCGCGATAACAAAAAAAGTCACTCGCTTTTTTCATCACCCTAATAACAAAGAACTCCTGGACCGAATTTGGACCTTTAACATTTACGGCATGAACAGAGTTCAGTGACTTCCAGTGCTGGGTGTGTCCAGACCTTGTCCATGTTGAGCAGAGGGAAGAGCTCCTTGATCCTTTCGGGCTCGATGAGGGACTGGGGCGTCGGGTGCCAGTGTGCTCGGCTCATCTGGTACCTCAGCTCGTCCACCCTGACTGGGGTGGAGGCGATCCGAATGCTCCCTGGCTGGTGGAAACCCACAGCCTACGGGTGCAGAGACAGACGTTATAACAGTGATAAGACATTTGACTTTTCCAAGAACTCAGAGACGCTTTACAGAGTGTACACACAAGGGCCGTGTTTCCCAGATTCGTCCTTGAAGCCAAAAGGCAAGTGTGTGTGTACATGTGTTGTACTTGTCTGTACACACACGCGCGCGCACACACACACACACCATGCAGAACTACGAGGGTACTTGACATGCTGCCATCAGCTCAGAACAGAATACATGATGATATGTGTGTTATGATGCTGGTGATGTTCATCGTACCTGTCCAGTCTCAGCCTCCAGGCTCTCATAGAGCTTGATGCTGTAGTAATGAACCTTCTTCAGATTGATCCCAGGGTGGTAGTATGTGGTCAATCCAGCCTGGAAAACAGACGGTGTTGCAATGGGTGATTTCGTTTTATGTCAAAAATAGCCAATGGTTTCAGATAGTGTCGTTATACACATCAAGATTAACATCTTCCCTGCATCACAAAGTTGCAGTAATCTAGATATCACCATCTGGCTCACACAAAACAGTCTCTCATAACAGATGATAATAACATAACAGTATTGGTCATTGACTTTTATCTCAGGGGTAACATGGTCCTCCACACACATTATTGACTTCATGTCAAGGGTACTCTATAACCAGGTCAGAGAGCTAACTTTTTAACACCTGTGTCAGTGTGCCTAGATTCAAACCTAGACAGTACTGCAGTGAGGGCGGTTGGATACGACTCAGTCCTGTTGACCTCTGACATTTTGGTGTGCATCGGAGGAATGTGTTGACTGTGCTAGATACAGCTAGCACTACTACCAGGAAAAGGTGCTCTGAGAGGTGAGCTGGAGGGGAGGTAGGGGAGGTCAGGTCAGGTCAAAAACAAGTAGGTCAGGTCCACAGCTGCAACATTGATACCAAGTCAGTTCTTTGACAGCTGTCTCTGACGACTCTGGGCGGCTACTGTTACATGACAGGCAGCCTCAGTCAGATCTACTAAGTCCCGTGTCTCTGTCTAAGGGTAGGAGAAGATCTCCCTTGTCCTATCCCCTGAGGGACAACCCCACAGTTTGGTTCTGTGTCTGTTATCATGTGGCCAGACATTATTTCGTCAGGATTTTTTTTTTTTTTAAGTAATGCCCAAGAGATACTGTCCAGCGAGTGCTTGGTTGCTTGGTAACCTACGGCGTGCCAGGTGGACCCTGCTGTCAGGTCAGACTTCTCCAGAAGGACCACGTCCTTCATGCCACCTTTGGCCAGGTGGTAGGCCAAACTGACTCCCACACAGCCTCCGCCAATGATGACTGTGTCGGCTGTGTCCTTCCATCTCTTCCCCAGGACTGTGCTCCCCTCTCTGGGTAGTGGGAGAGAAGTGTTGATTCATTGATCAACAGATTGATCTGTTGTTTTAGCTGAAGTTCAGGGATTCGGGTGGACGAAGTTAACATTAAGAAGCATTGACTGCATGAATCAGACTATGAACACGTTCATGACATCATATTGCCTCATGGAACATTAACTAACAACAGGCTTATGATGTACAAGCATTCTGTTGTTTATTTGCCACTTAATATGAACACTAAAGTAGAAGCACAGAGAAGTACAGTACAATGATCACGTGATCTGCGGGTAAATCATGCTGACATGCAAATGTCATTTATCAATTGCTAGATTGAGAACAGTGAATGTAGTAAACGTAGTTATAATCGTTTTGGCCTGTTTGGTGAGGACTCCAGTAGCGTGTTTGTATTGATATAACGACAAAACAGTGGCTTAGTTGTAATGTCGGGGAACCCATTTTTGCTCAGAAAAGTTTGTGTTTACCCTTCCTCTGCACGTCTCCGTGTAGAGCAGCATATGGTCCTCAGATGCACTCGCGCTCTTCCTCGACAGGCTGCCAAATCTCTCCGCAAGTGAGTTTTAATAGCGTAAAATATTCTCGACATTTTCGAACTAGTCAAACAACTAGTTATTCCACTTTAGCGCATTCCTAGACCACCTCTCGCTTAAGCCCACGGCAACGTATAATCTAGTTTAGTCTATTTTCAAATAGGCCTACGCAATTTTGCATAAACACACCTATAGAGAACGCCCACTGCAGGAACCCAGTCAATTTTAACGCACTGAAACTGTACCCAGATTCTCGCTGGATCCTCCCCGTACGAAAGTTATTTACTTTACACCGTGCTTCTCCAAATGTCACCTATAAATCATTTTCGGGAAAAAAACGGCATAAATGTTTTTAAGAAAATGCTGAAATAAATGTAGTACTATGATCCCATTGAATTGGGTTATAAGATGAAAATGAACTTACTATTGAATTCGTTACATGTAGACTACCGCTTGCATAACACCGTTAAGTCAACATCATGGGCTAAAGCAGGTTGATATTATTCATTAACCCAGAAATGAGACCTCCGACAAACGAACGTTTGTGTGTATTTGGAATGATACTGATATCATTAAGATATCTGAAGTAGCAGACTTAATAAAATAATTAGGCATATTTGATTTTCCTAAATGAATTTTTCGATAAGGCCATGTAGCTTATCCACTTGATTTGTATGAGTCACTGCTGTTGTCTACATCACATGTAGCCTATGCAGGGTTTATCTCGTAGTCCTTGGTCAGTTAGGGCTTAGTTCCAGTTTAACCTGGATAGGACTGGTCTTATTCAGCAGAAACAGAGGTGGCTATTAAGAGCTTTCAAAATGTCAGACGGAGTAGAGATGTTAAGAGTGATTGTGTCTGTAATAATGACCAAGACTGATTACACGTAATGAAAACTGGTTATTTATAAACAGTGGCAATTCTGAATGTATATATTTCTGATGTTGAATAACTGTTTACATTCATACAGTAGCCTATACATTTTATGTTATTTACTATTTTGTGCACAGACACTTTTGTAAAGCGATCATGATTAACACAATGTTTGGACATTCATATATTGTCCTGCTGAGACCTAGTTATTAATTTATGTACAGTATAATAGACAATGCTTTTGGACTTTGCAACCATATACTGCACTTTGTATTTAAGCCATTTATTTTGTCCAATTGAGAGGACATCCTGGGCATTTAGGCAATTTATTTAGTCCAATTGAGAGGAAATTCCGGGCTTCCTAATGTAAACATTCAAATATATTTTCCCCCGGGTCTCGGGAGGATATTGCATTCTTAATACAGTACAACTGGGTGTGAGCTGGGGAGTGAAATTGTACACAGATGGATCTTTGGTAAGGCACAAAATGTTCCTTCTCACTCCCTCTGCTTCCCGTGGACACATGCAGTTGCATGACATCCCACCATCCCTCCAATCTGTCACAGCTCCATGACAAATCCACAGTGGGAGGGTTGGGAGAAAGTTGGGTTCTCGCAATATGTGTATCTTTGGCGTCTCTTTGTTTGAAGTATTATTCTGCATGTGCTCCGTGTTGTTATTTACCAATTTCTCTCTTCCAGGGTGCAGAATGTCACTGATAATGAGTTAATGCATGAAAACTATGTAGGCCTACAATACTTTGCCAAAAGTAAACAGTTTTGCTTTAAATAAAATGAAGCCAAATCGTTACCCATTCAGATGGAGCAAGTAGCCTATCATGATGGAGCATCTAAAAAAAAGAGCGCAGAAAAAAACTTGGACATTGGCCAACGGTCTGTGCATTTATTTCCTGTACAATGTACAATAAAGAACATCAAGTTTGATTTTGCACGTAGGCCAATAAGATGGAGTGAGTAAAAACGGTCAGAGACAGGAGGGTGTGACATCAGGAGTAACACACCCCTCTTTCGGATTATAAAACAGGTCGGATCCCTAAATCAAACCCTCTCCAAACACAAGAGGACAGCCTTGGTGTAGAAGAGGAGCATCTCGAGTACCAACCACTGCAACTGTACACCATGGCACCAGCGGGAGCAAAGAAGGTGAGAGCCAAAATAAAAGTTTGATGACTCGAACTGATCCTGCAAAATGATAGCATCTGCATGCTTTGTTCAAGTGAAGTTTTCTTCTGCTAAATTTAGGATAGTCGCAGTATTATGTCAAATGTGAACACGTGCATTTTCACGTTGAAAAGGGACAAAAAGTGACGCCTGACAAATCATGCTGTCCGTGCATGCACATCTGTCGGGCAATATTGATAGCCTATTCATTTCTCGTTTTATGCAGAACATTCTGGAGCGTCTGGATGAAGGAGAGATTGTCATTGGAGATGGAGGCTTTGTTTTCGCTCTTGAGAAGAGGGGCTATGTCAAGGCTGGACCCTGGACTCCGGAGGCCGCCGCCGAGAACCCGGAGGCTGGTAAGCGCGTGCAGCATCTCATCACTTCTGACGCACTGTCAATTTGCAGCCGTTAGCCGGTATTTCTGCAACTAAAGCCTCGAGAAAAGTTCGAGCTTGTTTTCCACAACGAGTGAGGTAAATTGTGAAGTAATAAAAATGCAACCACAAGCCACATTTATCAAAGTGTGTCAATTTCATTACATACAGTGCGACAGCTGCACCGCGAATTCCTGAGGGCGGGTTCAAATGTCATGCAGACATTTACCTTCTATGCCAGCGATGATAAGCTCGAGAACAGGGGCAATTCTCCACGCTTTACAGTAAGTATAGTCCTTCAGAAAAGCTGTTGAAAAAATTGAAGGAATGAAAGCTTTTATCCACAAAAGTGCAACCTTAATCCAAGCACAAACATCAACATTACAATAATACTGCATGACAGTGCATAAACGATTCCTTTGAACACCCTCCCTGACCATCTCAGGGCCCCTCAGATGACAGATGTTTTTAAAGGAAACCTAAAAACATATCTTTTAAAAAAAGCTGTTCACTAAATGTGTTTTATAGGTTTTGCTTTGAATTATTTATTGACCTTGATCTTTTTTTAATTGTATTTTAATGATTAAATCTGATTATTTTTCATTTGTATACTATATGCTTTGTAGCACTTGGAGATTGCTTAAATATAGAGTGCAATATAAATACAATTTATTATTATTATCACCAGGGACAGCAGATCAACGAGGCCGCTTGTGACCTAGCCAGGGAAGTGGCTAATGAGGGCGAAGCCATGGTTGCTGGGGGCGTTTCCCAGACGCCCTCATACCTCAGCTGCAAGAGTGAGACGGAGGTGAAGGCCATCTTCAAGAAGCAGATCGACGTGTTCATCAAGAAGAACGTCGACTTCATGGTCGCAGAGGTGATCAGGGCCTTAAGTTACAACTCGGTCAAGCATGCACACAACACAGTGTGGTCCGCCTGTGGGGTAATTTCTTTAGTGACCACGTGCTCTGTGTGTGTGTGGGTCTGTGTGTGTGTGTGCGTTTCTAGTACTTTGAGCACGTGGAGGAGGCAGAATGGGCCATCCAGGTTCTGAAGACATCTGGGAAGCCTGTGGCTGCCAGTCTGTGCATCGGACCTGACGGCGACCTTAATGGAGTCAGCCCTGGAGACTGTGCCGTTAGACTGGTCAGAGCAGGTACGCAGAGCACTCCCAGACTCCCAGTAGTAGCTGGAGAGAAAACAAAAAAAACAAAATACATTGTTTTTTAAAATGTATTTTGGCGGATGATATTTTTCTTTTTCTTTCTTTAATGTCTTCATTTTTTGTTGTTGGGATGTTTAACGGTTGCATCTCTTCCGTCTACAGGAGCACAGATTGTAGGAGTCAACTGCCACTTTGACCCCATGACCTGTGTGAAGACTGTGAGGATGATGAAGGAGGGAGTGGAGCGGGCGGGGCTGAAGGCTCACTACATGGTGCAGCCTCTGGCCTACCACACCCCCGACTGCAACTGCCAGGGGTTCATCAATCTGCCCGAGTTCCCTTTTGGTACTGTTTGTATTCAGACACTCTCTCTCTCTCACTCTATCTCATACACACATATACACACACTTCATGAGATGAGAAAATATTCAAAAATCAAGCTAATTCGTTGGCGCGGTGGGGCGGTATTTATACCAAAGAGGGACTTGAACTTTTTGAATTCTGTCACACAAACACTCACCATGCACGTTCTTCTCCCCTGTCAGCTCTGGAGCCCAGAATTCTGACCCGTTGGGACATGCATATGTACGCCAGAGAGGCCTACAACACTGGCATCCGTTACATTGGGGGCTGCTGCGGGTTCGAGCCCTACCACATCCGAGCCGTGGCTGAGGAGCTGGCGCCAGAGAGGGGTTACCTTCCAGCCGCCTCCGAGAAGCACGGCAACTGGGGCGCTGGCCTGGAGATGCACACCAAGCCCTGGGTCCGAGCTAGGTAAGCTAGGCCCGTCCCCCCCCCTAGGCTCTTATACATCGGTCAACATTTCCTAGTCTTGCAACCCACCAGGTGAGCAACGCAGCTGTTTCTCAACCGCCTGGAAAATATTCGGCGTCTTATCGTGTTGTGCTCGCTTCCACACCCCCTCCAGGGCCCGTCGTGACTACTGGGAGAAGCTGAAGCCAGCGTCCGGCCGCCCCAAGTGTCCCTCCATGGCTACTCCAGACAGCTGGGGGGTCACCAAGGGTCATGCTGACCTGATGCAGCAGAGGGAGGCGACCAGCCAGGAACAGCTGAAGCCCCTCTTCGACAAAGCTAAGGCCAGCCACTAAGCAGTCCTCTTGGGCATCGGGAGGTCCCCTGGAGGGGGGAGAGAACGATGGCCAGCCAGACTAAATCTGGTTTCTTTTTCCTCTCCTCCAAGGTGTGTAGTGTGAGAGGAGAAGGGAGGATTATAGCTCACACACATTCCCTTAATGCGTTTACAAAACTAAAGTTATTAGATAAAGTCTTTGTGTTACTTTCTGATTCATAGCATCTTCCAAAGATTTGCCAAAACCTTTTACATATTGTGATACTTTTCGGAGTACAACAGAGTTCAATGTTCAATCAAGCAATAACTATGAATAGTACTATTCAAACAAAGATACTCCCCAAGTGAAGCTTACCTCTGGAGTATGTTGTCAATCTGATGATATCTTGATACAGAAAGCTTAAAGCATGTTAACCTTACCTACTGTGACCACAATGCTCAAAGAGCTTTTGAGAACATAAAAAGTATTTTCTTGAACACTCCAAAACATGCCAAAAAGTGGCAAATATTTTTTACCAAATGGAAGTACAGTTGATTAAATCAATAAACCTCCACTTGTGCTTCAATATGTGTGGGCTATTTTTCTGATTAAACACTCATGACAATGAAGAAGACATTAAGAATGACTAAGCAATAAACAGCCTGTATATAGAGATTTGCGGTCGAGCCACACGTTTAAAACAGTCTTGCCATAAATGACCAATTATGTTCTGAAAATGTATCTCATTCCCATCTGGTAAATCTGAGGGTAGGTTATTGTATATTCATTATTTTGATTCTGAATCTGAATAAGTAGAAATGCCTGGCGTTCAGGTGACGGAAGTCCTCATTCAGAAAGTTTAGGTCTTCAAGTCTCTGTCTCCATCTAGTGGACTAGGCGAAGAGTGAATCTGGAAAATGTAAATTAGGTAGGTATAAATTTATGTCTATATTTGTCCAAAACATTATTTGGACATATATTTTTTTTTTTTAACTTTTTAACTAAGACATAGGCCTATTTGAAATAGCAGTTAGTATGTCGTGTCTGTTTATTTTAAGAAATTCTATTTTATTTTAACTTTAAACTGTTGTTAAAATTGACCTGAAGATGGCAATGTTGTTCCGTACGGGCACAACAAACCCGCCGCATGTTTACCTTCAATTTTATATCACTACTTAAGAGCCAGTATTATTTTATTCATAAGAGTAGACCTATCTAATGACAAGACATATCCTACATATTTTATGTATCAAGTGAATCATCTAAGAAGAAGATTGCTTGACGACCAACGCTTGTAATAGACTGTAATATATTTTGAGAAAAAACTAAAGTGTGAACACATACATTTTAGGCTTTTTATCAGATTTTTGCGGGTTAATTTTTATACAGCCCAAAAGCGTCACAACGTCCTCAGCACGTCCCACGTGCAGATGTGTTTACGCTCCTCGTGCATAACTACGTCAGCAGTACATCGCAGTCAGTTGTGAGAAAAGATGCGTAGCTCTGAGGTGTTAGCGACAACAAACCAAATTATACTTATTTGACGGAACAAAAAGACTACGTGAGAATTTTTCCCGCTGTCAACTGCATAAAAAGAGCAAATTTGGCTACGAAAAAGCTTTTTGAAAGTCGATAATTTTTTAAAGGGGGGTAAGATCCCTCCCCCGGTTTTGACAGCACGCAGTGCCCTCGCAGGCTTTTCAGTGCTTGTAAACAGATCCTCACACGTGACGATGGGAACCATCTGCATTGTCTGTAAAAGCACAAAGGGAGACAGTCAGCGCATGTTTCAGGCAGGTGAGCAAACCAGGTGGAGAAGTTACATAGTTACGAACTAGGTAACAAATTCGACTTCTTCGATTTTCATGACCCTTTGTTCTTGAGGACGTAGCCTACGCAAGTTGATGATCAGCGAGATGAACTTCAACAAACAGCCAGAATATTCGAAAAGATATCCCACGTTCTGCTTATGTTTACTTCATTAACAAAACAACTGTTTTGGGGACATTTTGTTTCGCTTGCAAGTGAATTTTAAGATTGTTCTTCCCGGACAACGTCGAGCAGAGGACGGATAATTGTGAGCTGGTTGTTTTTTTAGTGGCTGGATGAAATGTCATTCACGATGGAGGATTCTTTAGAGTCTGGATGGGTAGCTGTGCGGCCGAATGTTTTCGACGAGAAAGAGAAGCATAAATTTGTTTTTATCGTCGCTTGGAATGAAATAGAAGGAAAGTTCGCCATAACGTGCCACAACAGAACAGTACAAAAACTGACTGCTTTTCGGGATACACTCTTTGAGGTGGGCGAAAGCGACGTCGCATTTCCTGCCCCCCCTTCATCCGAAAAACACAAACATGGAAAAACTTCTCCCAAAAGTCCCACTAAAAGAAAAGATGAAATGTGCACAACGGGTAAAATTAAATCCAGTGTTAGTGCGACAGGGAAAAACGTAGAGAAGAGTACTGTTCGAGATAAATTGTCAATGGTCGGCACTCCAAAGCCATCTAAATGTGTAAGCGACATACTGGGGACGTGGGATTTTGTGTCGACCAAGGTCATGGACATCGAGGTTCTGGAACCAGTGGATGTCCCGGGGGCGCCTCGCTCCCCAGATTATGGCGACCTCGATGACGCCGAGAATGGCAGTCATGAAGACTACAGTTGGGCCAGACTATTTTCCTTTCAGGATTTGAGGGCAGCTCACCTACAATTATGCGCTGTCAACTCCGACCTCGAGCCATGTTTACCCCCATTTCCGGAGGAACAGTCCGGAATGTGGACGGTGCTGTTCGGGGCAACCGAGGTCTCGCAACGGGAGACCGAGGCCTTATGTTATCAGCTACAGGTGTACCTGGGCCATGCGTTGGACACCTGCGGCTGGAAGATTCTTTCGCAGGTGCTCTTCTCCGAAAGCGAAGACACGGATGAGTACTACGAGAGTTTGAGCGAGCTACGACACAAGGGCTACGAAGATGCTTTACAGAGGGCCAAGAAACGTCTTCAAGAGGTAAATAAAACGGTTGTCATAACAGCGCCGATCCTTTTAGGGGCAGAACGTTATATTTTTCGCAATGTCAGCGCAGGCAAACAAGTTCCCAATGTTGTAGTAAGATAACAATTTGGGCTTTGTTATGTGGTCAGGATAGGATAGGATAGGGCCCAAACTCCCCTCCCCCTTCCCCCTCCCCCCCATCTCTCCGTCACCAAACACAGGCACTGTGAACATAGACTAGTGAGGTCCAAAGTGCACGTCAAGTAAAGGGTCAGTCGACCACATGGTTTCCCCTCAGCACCTTTTCTTTTGTTTCTGTAAGCTCATGAGCTGCCATCTGTTGCTTCCCTCTCACAGGGCTGTAATATGATCTGGTCTGGCCCTGACACTCACACAGAAACAGTAGAGGTGGAGGGGGGGGGGGGGAGTTTTTTTGAGTCCTAGTTGCAGCCTACCGTGCAACAGTATAGGCCTGAGAGCCATTTTTGCTGGAATGAAAAGCATCTAAAACATGATTATGAATTTGTTGACCCGATGGAAAGACTGCCTCAGGGCATCCTCTTTTGAAGGAACATAATCACCATAGTAGCCTAGGCTTGTTACATCATCAGGAACGACACGGCGACGATGCTACCAATCCAGCTCCTTTTTCTCCGGTTGTTTACCTCTCTTTTCTCTTCGTTTGAGTCATGAGCATTTCAGTTCCGAGCCGAGCGTAGTCACTGTTACTCGTTGTGTTACTCATAAACAAAGACATTGGACGCCGCAGCTGCTTTTAGCGGCGTCTGTCTTCCGTCTTGTTTCGTCTCACGCTCACCTTGTGTCACCATGTGACAAACAAAGCACTGCATTTCGGTTCCATAACACGAGGGCTTAGAGCAAAAAAGGGGCGTGAATGAGTTAAATCATTTACAGCTCTTGATGAGATCCATCAAAACAGTAACGAAGACGATCGCTATCATTTTTACTTTCTTATGAAGGCTTAAAAACGTAAAGGCGTAAGTGAAAACCTTCAATTAAAACATAAACACAATCTCCTTGTGATGATAATGTCGTCTGTTGGCATACGTCTCCTATCGTGCGGTTGTTGCCATGGTGACAATGTTTCAACGCTTGTCAGACACGGGCCCGTCCTCGTGTCTAGACCCCGAGGAAGAGTGAAACCAGGGATTTTCTTTTTTCGAGTGATGCACATTGAGGCTAGTGAACATCCAAATGATGTGCAGGATAGTGTGTGTATTTGAATACAGGGGGTCAAGGATCTTGAGCAGGAGTTCATAAGAACAAGGTAAATGAGTCAGAATCTTTTTTTTTTTTTTTTTTTTTTTTTGTACGTTTGCAACAGGCGATGATGACTAGGCATCACGGTTTCCATGGTGAAAAAGGCAGGCCAGACATTGCGGCCTTTCAGCGTAGCACAACACGGAGAAGAAGCACTTCAGCGAGTGCTGAATGGAGAACAAGGCTAGTCACTGTAAGGAGAGATGTTTGTGTGTTGGCTAGATGAGAGGAGCTGAGAACAGGACACTCAATGACCTTCGCTGTATGCCTGTGGGTGGAGATGCTGAATGTCAGGAATCAGGAATGTTCACAATCGCCTAGTCACTTGGTGACGTCAGCGACTGGTGACGGGTTGAGAGATGTTCCCAGCAGGCCTCATGGCCAGTAGTGTGGATCTATTCTAGAGGAACAGCTGGAGGCTCTAAAAAAAAAAAAAAAAATCTATGCTAAAGTGTGTCCTTATCACAACCCCTGCTCTGGCCTCTGATAGTGTTGCCAAATAGGATTGACCAGTGGTGGGAAATGCTTGGCTCTGTAGATTAAACCGGACGAGAGCAAAGCTGGGCATTTGTTGCTCAAATAGACTGAACACCTGGCAACACTTTACTTTGAAAGTTGACCGTATGCCAAGTATACAGCCAGTTACTCTCTGTAATTGCTTTGATCATTGTAATGTTATTACTCATTAGCATTCGCGCTATTAAACGGAGATGAACAGCAATTTGCAAAGCAGGATACATGCAGAGCGGTTTTAGCCTGGCACAGAGAAGGGTCAGGGTTGACATGGAAACTCCCAGTCAGTAAACGTCTAGGAGGTAATTAAAACTGTACTACCCTCCAACCTCCCTGAGAGACCTGCCTTTATGTGCAGCTCTCCTTATGGCTTGTCAGTCTACTGTAGTGGTCTGTAGGCCTAGATTATGTAGCCCAGCATGGAACTTGAAAGTTGGCAGTGTTCCCCCCCTGACTAGACTTTGCTCTGTGGTACGGTACGTGAAAGCCAGTCTTTTATGAAGTGTTTCTGATGTGCGTGAGCGCGCAGAACTCCCAGCGCTGCTAGCTGTGGGCCTGACCAAGCTTCCAGTCTGCAGTGTGTTGGGAGTCTGGCCTATATTTTCTAAAATGATTTAATCTTCCTGTGTCCTTACTGGTCCATAGAGAGAGAGGGTTTAGAGAGAGAGAGGGAGGGAGAGAGAGAGAGAGGGGGGGGGGGGAGGGAGAGAGAGGGGGGGGGGGAGAGGGGGTGCAGAGAGAGAGAGAGAGGAGAGGGAGGGGGAGGGGGAGAGAGTGTGTGTGTCATGGTGAGTAAGCGTGTCAGGCACTGAGTAGCTAGCTGATGGCTTTCCATTGCAGCCTCAGGATTAGCTCTATTGCGTGTCCACATACAGGGTTTCCCACCCCATCTTCCAGGGGCTCAGGGTTTGGGTCAAAGGGCAAAGATGGTGTGTGTACACATACGTGCACAGGCTTTCATAAAATGTACTAGTAGCTTTATTACACCACAGTCTCACATCTACGACTCTACATTGTGACTGTAGCCACAGTTCCACAGGAGAGAGGATGAACTTTGTCGCGAACAAAATAGCGGGCATGCGTATAACAAGAACACGGCTACAAAGGCTAATATTAAACAAAGCTGGCTCACAAAATCTGTCTTCTCTGCAGGCGGGATAATAGGCGTGTTCCTTGTGGCTCTTTTTGTAATGACGGCCTCGTTTTCTGTTGCTCATAAATGGCCAGCAATTACAGCTGACTTTGACTAGTGCCCCCTGAGGAGGAAGTGGGTGTAGATCACTGGGAACTGTCTTTCCTGACCCAAAAACGACAGAATAAAAACATGTTTGAGCAAGACTGGTGTTTTTGAACCCTGTCAAACTGCACGAGTTGGTCTTAATGACAGACCCTGAACGGATATAGCCTTTCCTTTGCAGGTTAGCCAGCTGGTAGGAATGTGGTGATGTGTGAGGTCTGGTTTGAGACGGAGAGAGAGCGCTACATACACACACACCCCCACAGCACCCCTGCATTTACCACTGCAAGTCAGAGGTCGAAGTTGGAAATGGAAATACTGAGCAGTAGAAACGATGTCATTTCCTACGCGTCCAGATTGACATCGCCAAAGGCTCCAGCAGTCTGTAGCCAGAAGTCATGGACAGACTCCTACTTGAGTCATTTCACAGCAGGTAGGACTCAAGTTTCAAAGGATGGACCTTCGTCGGGCTCCTCCGCCCAGCGCCGACCCCAGCGCCGGCCCCAGCGCCGGCCCTCGCTACGCCCAGGGCATTCCCCTGGCTCCCAGCGGCTGCAGCCAGTAGCCAGAGCTGTGGAGGGTTGGCCTGTGGTTTCCAGGGAGACGAAGGGCCTAGATAAACAGTGGGAGCAGTGTTGGGAGCTGAATCGAGCAGTGTCTGACCCAGTCCCCAGAGTTTGGGGGGGGGAGGAGGGGGTGGGTGGGTGGGTGTGGAAAGCCTGACTAGGGTTAACATAAGAGCCCCTGTTCATATCTATGACTCTCATGGCACAACAGTGGAGGGGAGCTCTCATTCACTGTTCATGGGCAAGATCGGGCATCGATTCGTTTTAGCCATTCGATATTGTCCCAGGGAGAGAACTGTGTGTGTGTGTGTGTGTGGGGGGGCGGAGGGAGGGAGGGAGAGAGAGAGAACAGAGAAGCCTAAAACCAAGTAGAGTAAAGCAGAGCACAGTATAGTAGAGTCTTCACCAAGTACTCATCAATAATGCAAAGCAATTTGCGAACCAAAATCGAAAATATGTTTTCAACCTTTCGAAACTTTTTGTAGAAAATACATTTGAAACCCTTAAACTTTTTTTCAAATGTTTTGTTTCAAACCTTTTATAAACCTTTTTGTTGTTGTTGTGCTGCATGAATTGGAGCAAGTGGTTCCTGAGAGTTTGGTAGTCGTGTGGACAAAAGTACGTACTGATGGTTGTGTCTACGGAACAACGCGCGATGTGTACGGAGCCGTAGACGTAGGTCATGCGTCAGTAGCAGTCGGGGGTCATGTCATCTCACTGTTAAGGATGTGGAAGAATGGATCCAGTGGTCTGCAGCCACAGAAACACACTCGCACGACGCGTCTTATTTTACGAGTACAGCTACTCAGGATTGGAAAATGCATTCTAGCGAGTGAAGGAGCTCTTTGTTCAGTGGCCATAATGAAGCAGGTTAATCTGGACACACACACACACACACTACACAAACACACAATCCGCGCAGTTAATCATTCAGCCGTTCTGGTGGTAGTAGTCTTATAATGCCGTATAGAATGTGATTTATAGGACATACCATACACTGCTTATCGTCCTTGGGTTGTACAGAGTTATTTCAAAGGCAGTATTGCTGCTAAACTAAACTAAATGCCAGTGATTGCTGTTCTCCAGGTTACATTTGACCTAAACTATGGCAGTAAGTTCAAACTATGTTAAAGATAATACGTTTCTATCTGTCTTTGGTTTGGTGCGTGTGTGGTGTCTGTGTGTGTGTGTGTGTGTAGCTCCTGGAGCGCCACAAGGCCATGGACAGCATGGTGGAGCTGCTGCAGGTGTACCCCGAGGAGGACGAGGCGTACGGGGAGTTGCTGGAGGCCACCACCCAGCTGTACCACTACCTGCTGCAGCCCTTCAGAGACATGAGAGAGCTGGCCATGCTGAGGAGGCAGCACATCAAGGTAACCTCACACACCCACACTCACACACACGCACGCATGCTGTCCAGGTGTCCCTTACTCTGACAGCTTCATCAGGAGCCGGCGAATGGATCGGGTCTACCGTCCACAGACAACCCAGCTCGTAGACTATTGTGCCCCCTGACACGAGGAGCACCCTAACTCCGATGAACCCGAAAGCCTTTACGTACAGAGTGTCCCAGGTCACGCAAGGTCAGCCTGCTCGTCTGGAGCGTCACGGTTGCGGAGAGAAGTGGTTGGGGTGGGGGTCGGGGGGGGTGGGGGTCCAAACTGATCCAATCCAAACTGAGGACGGGGCTTTAGCCCGTCAGGCTAACCGCTTCTGGGGGTGGAGGGGTCGGGGTGAGTCTGGGGGCCAAGGAGGCTTTTCCCCCTCTGCCCAGAGCGGCTTAGCAAACAGCCTGAGCATTATTACAGCAGTCACTAAACCACTCAGCAGTACTGCAGCCTCAGCAGCATATAGGCCTCGCCTCTCCTCACTTTCCACCACCTCAGTGGTCACATTTCCTTTCCTCAGAGGCTTGGAACTACTGCGCTTTTTTTGTCGTTGTGTGTGTGTGTGCGTGTGTGTCAGGGGCCAGGCTATAGTATGTAAATGTCTGCTGGAATGTTTTGCATTCGAATATAATGGCCGCCGGCTGAGACGACTGGTGTGAAGGGGAGCGGACGGCACCCTCCCATGCCGTCTGTTCCAGCAAGTCTCGTCTTTCAGTCTGTCTTTTTCTTTCTTTTCTCATCCTCCCCTCCTTTGCTCTGTCTCTCTGTGTATCCGTCACCCTCCCCCCCCCCCCTCTCCCTCCTCCAGTGTTGTGTTAGTACAGTTTGGGTGTGTTATTCCGGTCATTCCTGCTGAGGCTGTGGCCCCTGCAGGGCTAGGAGGGGAGCCTTATTCTCCCTGTTTGCCTTTCTTGACGCCACATTCCTTACCCAGCAGGCCTGTCTGTGGCGCCTGGCCGCTCACACGCACTAATGACCGAGCCCACGTCAGAGGGGCCGACACGGGGATGTTTAACTGTGGCACAAGTAGCGACTGTTAGTATCCAGTATCCAGACTTGATTTGAAGATGTCGGCATCCCCTTTCCGTGTTCGGTTAGTAATCCTGCCGGCTGTCTGCGGAGGGCGATGGAAGCGATCGGCTCTGGCTTGGCCACCCTGGCAGCGTTGTTAAGCCTGGTCCGCAGAGCCGCTCTCGTCTGTTAAGCCTGCCAGATGTCCCAAACGTGTAGTAGTGACGGGCAGGCTTAGTGAAACCTATGTAGCGTTGTAGGTTAGTCCAGCTGGCCCAGGCTTTGATACTCTGAAAGCCTGCTACAGAATCATTTGCATCTCTCTCTCTCTCTCTCTCTCTCTCTCTCTCTCTCTCTCTCTCTCTCTCTCTCTCTCTCTCTCTCTCTCTCTCTCTTCTGCTCTCTCTCTCTGTGTCTCTCTCTCTGTGTCTCTCTCTCTGTGTCTCTCTCTCTGTGTCTCTCTCTCTGTCTCTCTCTCTTTGTCTCTCTCTCTCTCTTTGTCTCTCTCTCTCTCTTTGTCTCTCTCTCTCTCTCTCTCTCTCTCTCTCTCTCTCTCTCTCTCTCTCTCTCTCTCTCTCTCTCCCCCTCCCCCCCCCCCCCCCCCCCTATCACACCTCACTTAAATACTGTCCAGTAAAGCATGACATATAAAATAATAAAATTAAAATAAATCTGCGTCTCGACACGATACGTCCCCCCTGCGCAAGCTGTCGAGAGGCTAAATGTACATCAACATCCACGCTCTCCTTCCTGTCAAGCTCTTCTCGGAATCTTGACGAACCGTCCCCTTGAGTTCCCAACGTTCCGTCAACCTTCAGGCCCCAGTTTGTCTGAGAGTAAGTACATGCCTCCAGAGCTGACTTCCAGCCACCTGTGCCCCTCAGGGGGAACGCCAACAGCCGGACGCTGAACACAAAGCCCTATGCAAACAGGCCCCAACACCGCAGAAGAGGCAGTTGGCTCGTCCCAAACTGCTGATTCAGGAGTCGGCTGGTCTGTGCGCTCGCTTAACCCTTGTGTTATCTTCGGGTCATTCTGACCCATCAGTCATTGTGACCCACCGTCGTATTGCGACAAATTTACCTCATACAAAAACAAAGTGAAGCATTTTCTTTTAACTGTCGGGCTGTCTCAGACCCCCCACATTGGAATGGTTAAAAGAAAATTATTTGTATTTGTTTTTGTATTGGGTAAAATTGGGTAAACACAACGATGGTTCGTTATGAACCTTTGGGTCATGTGACCCGAAGGCAGCACGAGGGTTAAAGGCAGCTGTCTGGAATCTTGGGAGGAAAGGGGGGGGGGGGGGGGGGGGGGGATGAGAAGGATGCAATGTTTACATATGATTTGCGTGGCGTTGGTCTGGTTGCATTTCTCGGTGCGTCTCATCTGGGATTCACACCAGGAGCGCGTGGGGGAGGGGGAGGAGGAGGAGGAGGAGGAGGAGGTGACACTGGACGGTGAGTTGTGGGTTAGGGTGATTGTCAGAATGTCAATTCAATGCAAATCTTCTCAGGCAACTGTGACAAAACAATAACAAAGATGTGACAGAACAATAAAAGAGCTAAAACAGGACAGAAACACCATCTAGGTCAAATGGATACTCGCCTGTGTGTATTTCTACGTAATATCAAGAAGAGGACAAGGTTATGATGTAAAGAAAACCAGTGTGGCCATCTGCTTTCTGTTGTGTTTGGGCGGCCGGAGGTCAAGACAACAGGTGAACGAGGGAGACGATGAATGGATGAATAAACTGTCAAGTGAACGAGCGTCTGGAACAAAGGGAAAGGGGGGGGGGGGGTGGAGGGTGAATGGGCCATTGTTGGAGACTGCTATCACGTGTTGCGGCAGTGCTGTATGGATATCCTGTTGCCTGTGGGGGTCAGGGGACAGCCATGAATAAGACATGCTGGATGTATGCGCTGAGCTCTAGGCCGGCTCGGCCTGCCCTGGGCCCCAGTTACTGTTTCACATACATTATTAGATGGCGTTGGACTGGCTGTGGTAATAGATCCAGCATTCTCCCACACACTCACCCACTCCCTCACACACAGACTCTCCCCTCGCTCCAAGATGCATACTGTCTCACACACACACACACACTCTCTTTATCTCTCTCAGACACACAGACACATAAAACCACTCCCTCACACACAACTCTCGCTGTCCAAGACGCACACTGTCACACACACACACACACACTCTCTTTATCTCTCTCAGACACACACACACACACACACAGACACATAAAACCAGGTCCGGTGTCTGACCTCACATATTTAGAAAAAAGAATGTCAAGTCCCAGTGTCAGGTCAAATAATCCCTCTGCTTTAAACAGCAGTTGTATCCCCAGGCGTCCTTGGCTCCCCCAGAGATAAGCCCCTATCATGGGAGATAAACACTGGCCATTTAACGGAAAAACTTGATTGTTAAAGTGCCATGTCGCAGGACCTGCACAGACAGTCAAGTGATCTTATCACTTCAGATCTGCAGACGGCAGTAGGACTTGAGAACGAAGGTCTGGTATGGAGTCCGTTTGTGGGCACTGCAGGTTCAGATGCATCGAAGTACCAACTTTCTGCTGAGTGTGCATTGGCGAGTGAGCACTTTTATATATAAAAAGAGCAAAACTTGTCCAGTTTCTGCAACTTAACCCTTGTGCTGCCTTCGGGTCACATGACCCGAAGGTTCACAACGAACCATCGTGTTGCGACAACTTTACCCAATACAAAAACAAAAAATAATAAAAAGCATTTTCTTTTAACCACGGCGATGTGGGGGGTCTGAGACAGCCCGACGGTTAAAAGGTTGTTTTTGTATGCGGTAAAGTTGTCGCAATACAACGGTGAGTCACAATGACTGATGGGTCACGATGACCCGAAGATAACACAAGGGTTAAAACATATTCACAACTTTTCCTACTATTTTTCACATTTTCTGACGTACCTATAAGGTTTATAGATAAGTTACACATAAAATAGGAGGCTGTTTTAAAAGCTGTGGTGAGAGGAGTTGTGAATGAGACTCGTGTCCCAGTCGGCCCCTGACCTCGGTAACCTTGGTAACAGAGCTCACCCATCTGTGTCACTGGTCGCACCTCTGGCTTTTGATCAGCAGCTGTCGTCGTGGATCGACAGGTGTCGGCCCTTCCTTCTGTCTTTAGGCTCTTTCTCTCTCTCCCTCCCCCCCCCCCCCATTTGGTACTGTTTGTAGTCAAACACTAATTACACTCTCAACAATTCTACAATTCTACATACAATTCTCTCTCTCTCTCTCTCTCTCTCTCTCTCTCTCTCTCTCTCCTCTCCCCCCCCTCTCTCTCTCTCTCCTCCCCCCCACTTTGGTACTGTTTGTAGTCGAACACTTATTTCTCTCCCCCTCTTTCACCTGTGGACGTGTGGAGAGACAGGTGAAAGATGGTCTAGTGTGAAGTGGCCCTGTTACCCAGGAGACATGCTATATTATTCATGCGGGAGGGATGAGGTCACCGAGTCCAACACCAGGAAGTGACAGGAGAGGGGGAGGGGCCAAGCAGCTGACACCTGGACTCAATCAAATAAGACGTCACTCACATCTCTATTTGAATGTTATTGTTTTTTTTACATTCTTTTTGTATGACTGCTCTACTGCCACCTCACTGTTATTGTCACTGTTTCCTTAAATATCCTTATGGGGAATCCTGATAACAGTACAGAGTGGACACAGATTGGGGCTAAATGCAGTCACAAAACCCATAGGGACTGGACAACAGCATGTAAACTGCACTAGAGCAACTGCTCTAGTGCAGTTTCCTACGGGGTTGTGGCCGTGGTGATTTGGTTCTCTCGGAGAGAATGAAGCACCTCTGCCAGTTAGCAGTTTCCTTTGTTGGCCTGCAGGGTGTTGGTGCACTCTTAACAAGGGGAATGTCTCACGGAACGTTGTCGTTTTTGGCGTGATTCGGGAACGGCTCTGTTGGGTCGGTGGTGGAGGGGGGGATAGCTCCGCTATGAGGTCACTTCCTAACTCACTCACTCCCTCCCTTCCTCTCTCTCTCCCTCCCTCCCTCCCTCTCTCTCTCTCTCTCTCTGGCTTGTTGTTGATTACCAGCGTGTGTGTCAGGTGGCCGAGCGGTGAGGGAATCGGGCTAGTAATCCGAAGGTTGCCAGTTCGATTCCCGGTCATGCCAACTGACGTTGTGTCCTTGGGCAAGGCACTTCACCCTACTTGCCTCGGGGGGAATGTACTTACTTACCCTGTACTTACTGTAAGTCGCTCTGGATAAGAGCGTCTGCTAAATGACTAAATGTACATGTGAGCGCCTACAGCCATCTGGTTTCCATTGGCTCATCGACATGTGGACGTATGTACAGGGAGGCTCCGTGAGAAGCCAGCTGCTCCTGGGCTCGATCTGTACATTGTGTTCCAGGTGAGCTGGAGCCTCCAGGACACAGAAACGTCCTGTCCCTGACTGACACCAACACAGCTGGGACAACTTCGGTGTCACATTAACTCTTTGACTTATTAGCCCCGCTTGTTCGTTACCTGGGCTTGTGGTGCTGTTGTTGTCCAAGGGCTATATTAAAGTTACTGTTGAGACATGACAAGGCATGTCGGACGGCGACCCCACAGCGCCGCCTGGTGTTGAGCGCTGGCGTTGCATGGCGAGCGGAAAGCCAGGCAAGTCAGATGGCTGAGCGGTTAGGGAATCGGGCTATTAATCAGAAGGTTGCCGGTTTGATTCCCGGCCATGCGAAATGACATTGTGTCCTTGGGCAAGGCACTTCACCTTACTTGCCACGGGGGAATGTCCCTGTACTTACTGTAAGTCGCTCTGGATAAGAGCGTCTGCTAAATGTTAAAATGTAAATGTAAAGCGGTTAGTCGTCACAGCCTTGAATGTCCCACTGCATGTTCTAGATGTTTCCCTGCTCCAGCACACCCGATTCAAACAAACGGGCCGTCGTGAAGTTCGGCAGGAGCCCGATCACGACCGGGTCAGCCTGCAGGGTTGAAGACCGCTGCTCTGGATGTTGACCAGGCGTGACCTGTGTTAACAAGCCCTCTCCCCCCCCCCCCCCCCCCTCCAGATCTCCCTGGAGACGGAGCGGCTGGGCCCGCGGCGCGTGCACGCCCTGAGGAGGGAGGATGAGGAGTGGCAGAGGAAGGCCCACGCCGCCATGCTCTCCATACAGGACCTCACCGTCAAGTTCTTCGAGACCACGGCACGCGCTCAGAAAGGTACGGCCGCAGAGCCACGCCCCCCACCCCCAAGCACATCTCGGTCGCCACGGTTACGCTTCGGATCAAACATTCCCATAAAGACGACATGCCTACGACATCGGATTATGCTGTTTACGCGACCGTATACTATTTCGTCACGTTGTCGTCTTCGGAAATAATAGTGGAATGTCAGTGTGCATGTAAACGTACTCGCCGATGCACCAGGAGGAGAAAGCTGTGTTTCAGTGACTACATCTCCCAGAAACCATCAGGGATGAAAACACCAGGCTGTCCCACCCCTAATCTCCCAGCTACACCAGGCCAAACTGCTTTCTCTAAGCTCTCCCAGCAGCATCTTCCTAATCCCCTCCCTATCTCAGCACTACCTCACCCTCCGATCGCCGGGCTCGACATTTTGTTCATGTAGCACTTTCTTCATTTTATCCGAGGCGACATAAAAGTACTGCATAGAAAACGCAGCAGAAACATCAAGGATCACGAGTGCAGAGTTCCAACGTTATTTCGGTGGTCGGTGTCAGGGAATGATCTGTATGCACCAGACAGCACAAACTAACCACCTCTCAGCTAGCAGGTGTGGTGCAACAATAATAATAATCATCATCATCTAACTACAGTACACACTATAACATATCAACAACGACAGCATCACATAGTACAGTAAAAACACTGTCATAAAAGTGCAACATTGAACAACGCATCCCTCTTGCACACACTGAGCTAAACAACCATCCCGGGACAACTGCTGTCAACCTGCATGTTTAATGACCTTATCTTGTGGTTTTGAAGCGTGTACACGTTAACAGAAGTGTGTGTGTGTGTGTGTGTGTGTGTCAGCCGTGTTGGAGCGCATGCGTGCGGACCAGAGGAAGTTCGGCAAGGCGGCCTGGACTGCGGCCGTGGAGCGCATGGAGAAGCTGCAGCACGCCGTCTCCAAGGAGACCATGCAGCTGATGAGGGCGAAGGAGATCTGCCTGGAGCAGAGGAAACACAGCCTCAGAGAGGAGGTAGGAGAGCAGGGACTAGAACACACCACACAGAACCCACTAGAACACATGACATAGAACAAACTAGAACACAGAACACACTAGAACACACCACACAGAACCCACTAGAACACACCACACAGAACACACTAGAACACAGAACACACTAGAACACACCACACAGAACCCACTAGAACACATGACATAGAACAAACTAGAACACAGAACACACTAGAACACACCACACAGAACACACTAGAACACAGAACACACTAGAACACACGACACAGAACCCACTAGAACACATGACATAGAACAAACTAGAACACAGAACACACTAGAACACACCACACAGAACCCACTAGAACACAGAACACACTAGAACACACGACACAGAACCCACTAGAACACATGACATAGAACAAACTAGAACACACTAGAACACACCACACAGAACCCACTAGAACACAGAACACACTATAACACATGACACAGAACACACTAGAACACATGACATAGAACACACTAGAACACAGAACACACCACACAGAACACTCTAGAACACAGAACGCTGGCTCTCATCAAGGAGTTAGTCTTATTATGTGTGTGTGTGTGTGTGTCAGATGCAGAGCCTGCAGGGTGGCGAGGGCGCCATGCTGCGTCTGGACCACATGGAGGCGCTGTACTACGAGCTGCAGCTGCAGCTGTACGACATCAAGGCTGAGGTACTGCGCTGTGAGGAGCAGCTGCTCAACGCTCAGCTGCAGAGCCTGCGCAGACAGATGACTGGTGAGGGCGTCTTCCACACGCTACTGTCTACAGACTATATACTGTCTGCAGACTCTACTGTAAACAGACTACTGTCTGCAGACTACTGTCTGCACACACAGTCTGCAGACTACTGTCTACAGACTCTACTGTCTGCAGACTCTACTGTAAACAGACTACTGTATACAGACTCTACTGTCTGCAGACTCTACTGTAAACAGACTACTGTCTGCAGACTGTCTACAGACTCTACTGTAAACAGACTCTACTGTAAACATACTTTACTGTCTGCAGAATCAACTGTCTACATACTCTACGGTAAACATACTCTACTGTCTACAGACGCTATTGTAAACAGACAGGATGGTCTAGATACTCTGTCACATATTCCACTGTCTACAAACAGATGTCTACAGACTCTATTGTCTACTGACTCTACTGTAAACAGACTCTACTGTAAACAAGACTACTGTCTGCAGACTACTGTCTACAGACTCTATTGTCTACTGACTGTACCTCATAGACTCTCCTTGGCTCCGGGTAGGATCTTGCCATTCCTCATCCCGTCCTTTGTTGTGTGTGTGTGTGTGTGTGTGTGTGTGGCCTTTGCACGCGCTCAGAGCACCAGGACGAGGTGGTGTACTACGACGCGTACGAGAGCCCAGACGCCATGCAGCGGGTGGAGGACCCGGCGGCCCCCCCCGTCCCCCTGAGGGAGGGGCCGGGTCAGCTGCAGCACAGGACCCGGCAGCTGGAGGCCCGCAGGGGGCGCATCACCGCCAAGAGAGTCTACCTCAAGAACAAGAAGGTAGCCGTGTGGGTGGGGTGGGGGGGGGGGTCGCCCTGGGCAACGCCACCGTTGTTTTTTGTCCCAGCAGAGATACTTTTCCGGGGCGAAATTGTGAAGCTGTCGTAAACGTGGAAAGGATATTCGTTTTTTTTTAATTTACTTTATTTTTTTATCCCAACCAGGAAATCTGCATCGTCAACCACAACCAGAAGATGCAGCAACGCCACGGTTGCCAAGACGACCAGGAGGGTCTTCGACCGTTGCCTCAGGTACGTCCACTTCTAGTCTCCGCTCTTGTCGGCCTGTGTACACTACTCTGAAGGTTCCGGAAAATTCCGTTTTATTTACCGACACACGTGAACCTCCCCTCCCTGATCATGCCTCTTTTGTCCTGTCTGCAGGGAGGAGAGGAGCAGGAAGAGGAGGAGAGGAGCAGGGCCAGTATGAGCCAGGAGAGACAGAGAACCCTGGAAAGACTCCGCAGTTTCAAACAGGTGTGGGAACGCGACCCGGTGACTCGTGTTGTCCGTGTGTGTGTAAAGGGTTGTGTGTGCAGTACTGACTGACCCTGTTCTTCTCTCCCTGTCCAGCACCACCCGGGTCAGGTGACCCTCAAGTCGAGCCGGCCGCGGGTGTCCCAGACGCACACCCGGAGGAAAGCAGGCTCCTCTCCGCCCCACACACACGCGGCCGGCGTGCAGACCGACCACGCCCAGCCGCTCCCCGCGCCCTGCCTCCACCAGCCCGCCTCCCTCCCCCCAGCGGGGGGCCTCACCCTGCCCCCCGCCGGCCCCCTTCCCTCCTCCTGCTCCCTCCCCCCCCTCTCCGCCCTTCACTTCCACCCCCCTCCCCCGCCGCCGCCCCCTCCTCCCCCGCCGCCCCCCGCTGAGGAGCAGGCGGAGGGAGAGGGGCGGCCGCCTTGCCCCCGCAGCCCGACGCAGGTGCCCCGGGGGGGAGGGGAGTCGCCCCCGCTGCCCCTGTCGCCCTTCTCGCCACGCTTCTTCGACAGCAGCCAGCTGGTGACGGCCAGGAAGAAGCTGAGGAAGACGGCCTCGCTCGACTCCTCCCAGTGGAGGAGAGGTGAGTCGGCAGTTTTTAATTTTCTTAACCTTAAAAAAACCCCCGAACATTATACATATTTTGGGGGCATTTTCTGCTGTATTTATTGTGATAGTGACTGTTAGAGAGACAGGCAAGGCAGAAAGAAACAGAGTCACTCAGTAACTCAGCTTAAGTTATCCACGCTCAAGTTAGCCCAAGTTACCGGCCCCCCCCACAAAATGTGATTCGGAACAGCCAGAGAAGCAGAGTTGCGTAGCGTTTCGTGCCGGCACTAACCCCCCGTCCCCCTTCATCCCCAGCGAGCTCCCCCATGGACGAGGTCCTGGCCTCCCTAAAGAGGGGCAGCTTCCACCTGCGCAAGGCCGAGCTGCGCGTCCTGGCCCCTGACCCGGACGACGACGACAGCTGCAACATCCTGGCCCAGATCCGGCAGGGCGTCCGGCTGAAGAAGGTGAGGACCCGGCCTGACCAGCAGCGCCAGCCCAAGGACCGCTTCCCCCACTCGGCCGACGCCCTGACCCGGAGCATCCACGAGGCCCTGCGCAGGATCAAGGAGGCCTCGCCCGAGTCCGAGTCGGAGGACGAGGGTCTGCCCTGCACCGACTGGGAGAGCTAGTATTAGACACACGCACACCTCAGCAGTTACTTTGGGTCTTTTACTGACAGAGAGAGTAAGGGCCTGCAGGAGGGAGGAGGGCCCAGGTTCGTTGCACAAACCCTGGGGTCCTTACCTTGAGATGTGTTACTGCTGCTTGAACGTGGATCCTCAATGTTTTAGTTCAGATTGAAATGATCCAAAACATCCCTTTTAGTTTTTCCCGTCGGTGCGGTGTGGTCGGTGAAACCCCTTACCCCCCTCCTACTTACGTTCCGTTGTGGTTATGGCTAAGCATCGTGTCAAAAGGCAAACGGGTGCTTTACAAAATGAAGGGATTCTGTGTTTTTTTGTTCAATGTTTAAGGAAGTTCCGTCGCCTGTTTCCTGCGTGTGTTTTGGTCTCAAGCCAATTAGCCTCGCGACCGGTTCAGGTGATTAGCGACCGTGAAAGGCATCAACTGGCCTCTGATCACTCCTGCTTGACCTGGGACCCCCCAGCAGACATGACGAGGCTCGTCGGGTCACCTGGGACCCCCCAGCAGACATGACGAGGCTCGTCGGGTCACCTGGGACCCCCCAGGAGACATGACGAGGCTCGTCGGGTCACCTGGGACCCCCCAGGAGACATGACGAGGCTCGTCGGGTCACCTGGGACCCCCCAGGAGACATGACGAGGCTCGTCGGGTCTTTGACGGTTGGAGAAGTCAGACTGTAGGTGGTCGCGGTTCGTCTTTAGTGGGAGAGGATTGGGTCATCTGTTGCGTCCTCCACATTCCCACACACTGTAACCCCGCGAGGGTGAGCCCAGGCTGGCTACGGTGGGATGCTTGTTTCGATCCGCCTCTGCCCTCCCCAATCAGCAGGTCTACTCGCCGGCTTTGTGTGTTGATCAGTCGATATTTTTGTCCTTTCACTCAAATGTTTTTTTTTGGGGGGGGGGGGGGGTTGTTTGTTTGGGTTTCTTTTTATACCGATCTGTAGTAGACAAGTGTCTTACATTCTTACCGCCTTGTTGTGACGGAGGTCCACTATAACTGATTTACCTGAGTGTGTGCTTGTCTCGTTTGAGGGTTTGACCATGTTTTAATTATGTATGGGTTGTGTCAAAAGTTTTCTCCAAAAAACGGAAGAACCTTTTCTTTTTACTGTAATGAAACGCATGCACTGAGGATGAAGAATCTGGTTGGCTGTGATTGAACTGTAAAACAGACTGCTGTCCTCGTAGACTTCAGGCCAGTTTAAGTATTTTGACACTTATTGTATTTAGCGGTCTCCCATCTCTTTCTTGAATACTGTGTCATCATGGCAACTCGTTAAAACCCCAATCGTGCGACTTTCTGCAGTGTTTTCATATCTGGGCTGCGTCTCGACAGTCTGGCTTGCTTCCTTCCCTCGCGTCGTCTTGGTGAAATGAAGTGGATGAGATCTAGGAGTTGACTTCCTGTGCAGCAGTAACTAGCGAAGGGGCAGCTCGTCTCCACTGTTGACTCATCCCCACTGTTAACCCACCATTCACAACTCTGTCCACTTTTCATTGTATTTAGATGTTTTGATGTAGTTAAGTTTTATACCCGTCTTTGTTAGGTCAATACATAAATCCAATCCAAATACCGTATTTTCCATTTTTAGGCATTCTCTCTCAAACAAAAATAACCGTTGACTTCAGAAACCCATGACTGCTGTGACCTGATGCATGATTGGTCCAAATTGAAGAGCAGGTAACTGGGTGTAAGTGCAATATTATGTGAAACCGAAAACTAATTATTTGTCATGTATAATACTGTAATGAAATGTAAATCCTGAAAATACATCGGCATGCTCAAAGTCAAGTATTTATTGAGAAAGACTTAATATTTTAGAAAAATGGGAGTAAGGATTTTTAAAGCAATACAATACAAATGTAAATGTGCTTTTTAAGATGTTTTTTGCATTTATTCCTGTCTTTTCCTATCATTACATTACTAACCGCTTTGTATATTCCAATGATATATTTTCCTTTCAAAATAAAACAATCAAAATGTATTCCCGTCATGCTTGGTTTGATACGGCATATGACAGATCTATCAACCTTTAGGTAAAACGAGACTTTTACACTGTGGGTCCAGGAAGTTCAATGAATCATAGCATGAATCCTAGCATGCCCACTGACTGGAAAAACCATTGATTACATCTAAACACAGCTGATTGTTTCCAGTGTCATGTGACTAGTTTCCCACGCTGCAGATAATCCATGCTCCTATCCCTCCACATTTAACCCGTTAAGGAGTAGCGTCACACATATGTGATTCTGAACATTCCAACCGACTATTTTCCGATAGACAAAAACTATATGACAAACGCTATAGTATGGCTTCAAAATTTACAATTAGGAGGCTAACAAGTAACACTAGCAGGTAGTAGCATTGCTACGAGTATTATGCTAGGTTGCTAGGTAACGGAAGCTAACTAAAACTAGCTAGCTTCCGTTTTGGAAAAATAACTCACTCCTTATTACGTTTAAGCAAAAAAATAAAACCCTACCTTTTATTACGTTCTTATTTTTGTTTTTATTAGAAACTGAAAATTAAAATTGTGTTTTAAGCATGTGGTATAATCAACATTTAAAATCATTCAAAGGTTATTCCCTTTCAAACTAATTTTACGGTTCATAATTTAAACGTCATGATGAGGCTGACCAGAACGGCCATGCGTGTCGCCCAAATATACCAGAACCAACAACAAGCCCTTAAATAGTGTTCTTCAGATATACATATAATATATATTTTTCTTACATTATCACAGATTTTTGGCAATAGTAAACCCCACAAAAAGTACCGTAGTTAGCTACCATTGATGCATCTTTGTACCAAAGGCAACATCAGCAAAATTAATATTCTGTACAGGAAAACATATTTGGCAAAAGGAAAAAAAGTTATTTGCAAATCTCGTCTGCGACAAGTGTCTCAATTTCCATTTCCTTTGTGTAATAGTTCAAAAATATTGCCAGCTTCCACACCTAAGAAAACACCAGCCGTGACGCCCACATACCAGACATTAAAAAAACAAGTACAAATCATGAGGTTCAAAGAAAAGAAAACATCTTTGTTTCGTATCATAATAATCATAGTCCATACATAGCTTGGATAATAAATTAACAAAAAAAAACGAAAAAACATAGTTCAATCATTGCACTTCAAGTCGCAACAATAACAACAGGGAAAATAAAACAAAAATCACCCAAACATACAATTCCATTTTCACAAGTGCACTATAAAGTTGTTATATTAGTATTCATACAAAACCGTGTGTAGAAACGAACAAGACCGTCACTCGCTGCTAAAGCACGACTGCAGCGCCTCGATTGGTGGTCAGTCTCACGCGTCCGAGAAGAGGAGTTAAATACCTGAAAGTGAGACTGATAAAGAGTTTGACTTCTAAACGCGCTCTCTTTGTATTGCTCATTTACTGTAGTGGATAAAAGAAAACGAAAAGGGTGACACAGAGTTTGCCAAGTTCACACAAAGGGCATTTCTTAATGAACCGTGACCTCGAGAGTTCAGATGTCCTAGTGACCTTGAAGTCTTATCTCATCTGGTCTGACTGTTCATTTGGCTGACAATGACATCCCTGTCAATATGAGCTATAATAATAACAATAATAATGATAATACAAAAAAAAAGAAACCTGAATGATTGGAGGACAACAAATATAAACAAACGTCACCACCACTGGGTGACAGAACAACGCACTAAAGAAAAGCACAAAATCAGAGCTGTCGTCTTACTGTCCAGGCTTTTGTGATGGAAGGTTAACCCCCTTTTAAAAAACTAAAAAACAAAAAGTGTTTCTTTCAGGATTAGGGGGGGGGGGGGGGGGTGTCTTCTCAAAAGGAATGCAAGCCAGAAATGAAGCGTCCAACCTGGGGTGACCGACTAGCGGACGTGTCGTCAGAGCTCCCGCTCTGCGCGGTGTGAGGGGAGCAGGGGGAAGGCAGAGGCCAGCGGTAGCCTCTCGTGTAAACATGAAGAGACGTGAAGAGACGTGAGCGTGTGCGCGTTAACGGGCCTAACCCAAAAAACTATCTATACAGGAGTACCAGTGTCGTTACATGAGCGTAAATCATCAAAATCGGAGAATGAAAGCTATTCATTCACCAGCAATATGAGTGTTTTTCTCCTCCCGGTCAAGTGCCCGCATGCAGAATGCAGGTGAGTGGTATTTATGTCAATTTAAATATTTCGGGGTCGCTTGCCTCACAGCGCAAGTCTACACTGCTGCGTTGGGGATCGATGGCGAGGGTGCAGTGGCCGGGGCGCTCCACCAGGGGGCAGCGCCCGGCCTCTTAGCTGCTCTCGATGAGCTTGGCCAGGCTGTCTCGGAGCTCGGTCAGCTCGAAGATCTTGCCGTCCAGCAGCTCCAGGAGGGAGCGCAGGCTCTTGCGGAAGGCCTCTCTCTCCAGCTGACTGCCCTCCAGACGCTGCTCCATCTCACCCAGCTGAGCCTCCAGGACCTGGTTCCTCGACTCGGTGTCCTGGGGAGGAGAGGAGGAGGAAGGGAGGAGAGGAGGAGGAAGGGAGGAGAGGAGGAGGAGGAAGGGAGGGGAGGAGGAGGAAGGGAGGAGAGGAGGAGGAGGAAGGGAGGAGAGGAGAGGAGGAAGGGAAGAGAGGAGGAGGAAGGGAGGAGAGGAGGAGGAAGGGAGGAGAGGAGGAGGAGGAAGGGAGGAGGTGGAAGGGAGGAGAGGAGGAGGAAGGGAGGAGAGGAGGAGGAAGGGAGGAGAGGAGGAGGAAGGGAGGAGAGGAGGAGGAGGAAGGGAGGGGAGGAGGAGGAAGGGAGGAGAGGAGGAGGAGGAAGGGAGGAGAGGAGAGGAGGAGGAGGAAGGGAGGAGAGGAGGAGGAAGGGAGGAGAGGAGGAGGTAGGGAGGAGAGGAGGAGGAAGGGAGGAGAGGAGTAGGAGGAAGGGAGGAGAGGAGGAGGAAGGGAGGAGGAGGAAGGGAGGAGAGGAGGAGGAGGAAGGGAGGAGAGGAGGAGGAGGAAGGGAGGAGAGGAGGAAGGGAGGAGAGGAAGAAGGGAGTAGAGGAGGAAGAAGGGAGGATGAGGAGGAAGGGAAGAGTGGAAGAGAGGAGGAGGAAGAGTGGATGAGGAAGAGGAAGGGAGGAGAGGAGGAGGAAGGGAGGATGAGGAGG
The DNA here is from genome assembly GCF_963692335.1 of Osmerus eperlanus. Classification (NCBI taxonomy): domain Eukaryota; kingdom Metazoa; phylum Chordata; class Actinopteri; order Osmeriformes; family Osmeridae; genus Osmerus; species Osmerus eperlanus. The sequence continues at coordinate 3,001,412 of NC_085035.1, forward strand.
AGGAGAGGAGAAGGAAGGGAAGAGTGGAAGAGAGGAGGAGAGGATGAGGAGGATTCTTCACTTCTGTACTAGGCATGTGTGCTGTTTCACGTCACATTGTGAGCGGTGGTGCTGTGCATTCAGGTTCACCTTCAGTTTCTGCGCTAGCGAGTCCTTCTGGGTCTGGAACTCGTTGGCACTCTCCACTTCCGCCTTCAGCCTCTCCAGTTCCTGCAGGCAGGCGCCAGGTTGGAAACGGAAGTTACAATGGTGATAGCAAGTATACGGTAGCAAGCATATAGTCTTGTGTGTGACACACACACCCTGCACTCACACACAGGCACACAACCGCACACACAGACTTGTGCAAACAGCCGCACACACACACGTTACCTCCTCCTTGGCCTTTAACTCAGACTCCAACTCCTCTATCGTCTGGTTGAGTTCGGTCTTCTGAGATTTAATCACTGTAGTCTGACCGCTCACACACTCTAGCTCTGTGACCTATGGAAACACACACACACACACACACGCCCGTATCCTTCATTATTCCATAAGCTCTCCCCTGTCCTTTCCACCTGTACGATCTCAGCTGTCCAATTATACGGTTTGTTTCAATAACCAGTTTGTGCTCTGTAGTGTGCTGTCTCTGTAGACGTCACAGTATCGAACACATCCCCAGTCTACTCCTGTAGGGCTGTCTGGAGTGCAGTACAGTCTGCAGGGTGGTCAGTAGTACAGTCTGCAGGGTGGTCAGTAGTACAGTCTGTAGTGTGGTCAGCTGGACAGTCTGCAGGGTGGTCAGTAGTACAGTCTGTAGTGTGGTCTTCAGGACAGTCTGCAGGGTGGTCAGCAGGACAGTCTGTAGTGTGGTCAGTAGGACAGTCTGTAGTGTGGTCAGCAGGACAGTCTGTAGTGTGGTCAGCAGGACAGTCTGTAGGGTGGTCAGCAGGACAGTCTGCAGGGTGGTCAGTAGTACAGTCTGTAGTGTGGTCTTCAGGACAGTCTGCAGGGTGGTCAGTAGGACAGTCTGTAGTGTGGTCAGCAGGACAGTCTGTAGTGTGGTCAGCAGGACAGTCTGTAGGGTGTTCAGCAGGACAGTCTGCAGGGTGGTCAGTAGTACAGTCTGTAGGGTGGTCAGCAGGACAGTCTGCAGGGTGGTCAGTAGTACAGTCTGTAGTGTGGTCAGCAGGACAGTCTGCAGGGTGGTCAGCAGGACAGTCTGTAGTGTGGTCAGCAGGACAGTCTGCAGGGTGGTCAGTAGTACAGTCTGTAGGGTGGTCAGCAGGACAGTCTGTAGTGTGGTCAGCAGGACAGTCTGTAGTGTGGTCAGCAGGACAGTCTGCAGGGTGGTCAGTAGTACAGTCTGCAGGGTGGTCAGTAGTACAGTCTGCAGTGTGGTCAGTAGTACAGTCTGCAGGGTGGTCAGCAGGACAGTCTGCAGGGTGGTCAGTAGTACAGTCTGCAGGGTGGTCAGTAGGACAGTCTGCAGGGTGGTCAGTAGTACAGTCTGCAGGGTGGTCAGTAGGACAGTCTGCAGGGTGGTCTGACCCGCTTGTGCAGTCTCTCCGCCTCCTCCTGATAGGCCCCCAGCTGCTGCTTCCACTGCTTCACGTTGGCCGTGGACTCGAGCAGCGCCGCCGTCAGTTTGGCGTTGTTCCCCTTCAGCGCCGCCAGCTCCGCCTCCCAGTGCTTGTTGATGCTGGACGAGCTGGACCCCCACACAGACAGACGGACGGACAGGGTTGTTAGGCGCACAGCCAGGCACGCGGAGCCAGCGGTCAATCAGATGCACCTTGATTAGTGACCCAGTGATTTATGAGCTGGACGGGAGAGTGGCTGTGGGCCTTCAGGGACTAGCCCTGGGACAGGGGGTCTAATTGCGCTACAGTCATTAACGAGCTGTGTGTGTTTTAAGTTCATGTCCTACAGTCATCGGGCCCTTAGCAACACCCCCTAGCAACGCCCCCCCCCCGAGGCCAAGCCGACCCGAGGGAAACGACGCGCAGTGGCTGCGAAAGGCAAAAGTTGCGCCCGTTTAGCGATTCGTAATTAATACGAGCCACGCGTGCTGTTTTAATGCAATGTTTCTCTGCTGTGCCGGGGCTTCTGGGACAGGATAAATAATGAATGAACGAATCGACACGTCCATCCTGGAATGTGCTGTGCTGTGCCGATTTCCTTTGACATCAGCACTCTAAATGGAGGCCTCGGTGGGCTAGTAAAGCCCTCCGCTACAGAGAACATGAGAGTAGCATGTAGCTCTGTGTATGTTCTGGTTTGGATGGAGAACAAGGAGCTTGACCGGACGCAGAAGCTCACTACAGAGTGGTACTGCTAATAAAGATCTCAAATGTACACTCGATAAATGATATACTCTACGAACATTCTTGGTGTTGAAAAATGAAAGGCCTGGGCTTCGTACGTGCAGGATTTGAGGCCTTAAGGGCCTCGTTAATCTACTATCTATACCCAATGAGGCGTAGCTATTCTGGGTTTAGCCTTCTACTCCGGTCCCAGGCTTCAGGGCCTACCTGTGTGAGAAGGGCAGTGACTGGGGGGTTTCCGCTCGGGGTTCCGGGTGTTGCGGCGTGTCTGGCGTGACCCTCTCGTCGTCTGTGCCGTTGATGCTCTCCGGGGTCAGGGGGGACAGGAGGTCGCCGCTCGCCGACTCCTGATTGGACCAGAACAGCTGGCACATGAAACGGTTTACATGTCAAACGATCTCACGGCAGGCGCTGGGTGAAGGAAGCCCGCTCCAGCGCCAAAAAAAAACAGAATATCTGTTCACAGATTTACACTCTGCTTCCAAAACGTTTTCGTTTGATTTCCAAGGCAGCGCAGTTGATTATCAGCCGTCGAAAATGAAACATGAGTATCTAGGAGCATGGATGCCTTGAGCTGAAGGGAGAGGGGGTGGGAGGGGCGGGGGGGGGGGGGGGGGGGTTGGCGGGTTGGGTGAGTTAATGTGACACTGAAATGGGGTTAATCTGAGTGTTAATCTGAGATTAGAAGGGTAGAGGGCATCACATCCACACTAAGGACAGGTCTCTCCCCAAAGAGTGGAATAATGATATTTTACACTTCCCAGATCACAATGAGATTTGGCTTTACTGTGAGCAGGCCTCTGTAGTCGCCGTTCTGTGTACATGAGGCCACTAGCTGGCACTGTTCTGGGGAGAGCGCTGGAGGGGTGAGTGAGTTAGATGAAAGCTGGGTCGGGGGGGGGGGGGGCAACAATGTCATCTAGGATTAGGCCAGGGAGGAATCAGACTGAGGTTATGGTGTTATGGTTTATTATTTTATTTTTTTTACCTTCTTTATACCAGGTTTGTTGACAGACAAAACATATTTCCTTACAGCTGCAACCTGGAGGAAGAGTTGATGGGCAGAGCACAGGGGTCAATCAAGCCCCAACAAGGTGATTCACTTGGCCATAGCAGTGAAAAGGGTTTCAAATGAGAACATGTAATCTCAATAGGAGGGGTTGTAACACGTGACT
>NC_085035.1:3010092-3043941 GCF_963692335.1 Osmerus eperlanus
TCCTATAATTGGGACGGTGAAAAGGACAGTGGGTGCTTCCTCTCTGCCTGCCGCCCTTTCTATGGCGATCGCATTTTATCATGGCGGCAAATTGCTCCCTCAGAATTGCTCTTCAATCACCATCTTTTTTTAATCTATCCTCGCACAGCGAGGAGCGCCGTTCAGGATGCATCGACTGAATCTCCACTCCAAAGACACTCACGACCAGAGTGAACCTCAACCTTACCTTCCTTGTTGAGAAGCAAGTCAAGTCGGTGATAAAGATACTAACTAGACTAGACTACAATGGTCTCTATCTTTAGAAAAACGGTGTGTGTCCAGGCCCTAACAGGAAAGTCAGTGCAGGGCTGGTTATGCCTGACGTCATGTAGAGGCACTACATGGATACGAAACTTTTCGGAACTATCCAGAAGGCTAGCTTAACCTCCGACGATGACGTCTCCATAACTACCTTTCTCCGATCATCACTAGAAGGATAGGGGCCAGCAGAGCCCTTTCTGGCCGCTTCCATCCCTCCCTTATCTTTAATAAACCCACACAATCTTGGGCTTAATTAGGCTGGACGAACCAGAGAAGAGGGTCTCTAAAGAGTGGCCCTTGCCCGACCAGAGTGAGGTCTCCCTGGGCTTGTTAGGCTTGGTTCTTCCCTCCCTACTGGAGGTCACACTCAGCTACTGGTCCTCTCAGACCAGTAGCTGAGTGTGATGCCAGCACAATTAGCTGGTAAATGCCAGCACAATTTTCATACAACCAAGACAGCTGCTCGTTCGTTCGACAGGGCCTCGTTTCATTTTCATTCTGTCACGAGATGACAATCTGGCGTCCTGTGAGGAGAAAGCTTTAATTGCTTGGCTCCGAGAAAAATTTCTCCCATATATCCACAGGGTCTTCTCTGCGACAGCGTGGAAGTTATGCACTCCACCACCCCCCCCCCCCGCCTGTCCCAACGTGTTAATTAAGCTGGCAGAAAAAGAGGGGCTTGGCAGCTGTTATTTAAGACAGACTCTGTTAATCAGAGAGGCAGCGGTGATGTGAGGGTGGAAGTGCACTCACTCTGACTGCACTGCAAGGTAGAGTCACAGGGGTGTCAGCTAAATATGGAGCGTATCTCTCGTAGCTCAGTGCTACGGCTACTGAAGGGGAGCACTTCCACTGCCCGTTCTAACAGAAACATTTGGAAAAGATGTTACTTTTCTGGTCGGGGATTAAAGACAGGAATCGATGTCCAAAGCACGAAAGCTATTGTTAATGGATGGATCGGGAATGGGAGTTTCTGTAGCGAACAGAAAAAACTAAGGGGCAGTTAAGGTTGGTCCCCCAGTGCTCGAGTGCATATCAGTCTTATTGGGAAACAATAGCGCTGATGGCAAAGATAAAACAAACTGATGCCCATTAAAGCCATGAAAACTTAACTTCCTCTTCAACCAACATTTGCTTAGAGCCCTTGTCCCCGTCATCTATCAGACAGGTGCCAGGTGTGTGCGCGCGAGAGAGTTATTGTCACTGTATAATCCTTTCGACAATGGACTGTTTTGTGGCATGCAAGGCTCAATGACGAGTGCCATGCCAGAGGAATCTGACTGCAGATGTTATCAGATCAGCAGTTCTCCTCCACACACAGCAGCTCGTGCATGCCCCCGACCATGTGTTTGCATAGCGACAGACAAAGGGAGGTACTGTCTATGGCCAAAGGGTAAAGTACCCTGGCACAGTCTCCAATTATGCTCTTTATCTGTGTGTGGTCAGTAAATACTCCTCTTGTCCATGACCTGGGGTTTGCACTCTTGAGTCGGTCTGGTCCTTCCTGGGTTTAGCCTAACTGTTCTCCACAGAGCTTCTGTTGAAGTTCTTGGAGAAGGCTCATTTGACCTGCTATTCATTTCGCTCCTTACTTAATCATGGTGGAGATGAAGGCAGATGAGATCCAGCACCTGCTACTCTCTCTGGACGGTTAGGCCTCTGGCTGGCTGTTTCTGTGGCCTCTGGCTGGCTGTTTCAGCGGAGACCTTATTCTTGGAAGTTATACAACCAAACCACATGGATATATTGGGATATGCCCGCTGTGACGGGTTTAAACAGCATTTTGGCAACTTTCAATGTTTTCCCACCACATCACATTGAATGAAATCCGAGTTCATTGGGATACATTTGCTGGGTGTGAAGAATACAGGTCATTAAACTGTAAGCAAACGATGACTGATGAAATTCACCGGGAGAAACTCGGGCGTCTGTGTCAGGTCTGTGCTTAACGGACTCAAAATCCCTGCATTACTAACTTAGCTGCCACGTCGCCATGGTAACCACCATATGACTCAGGGCTGATCATGAGCCGCGAATGTCCTCCAACCCCTTCCCCCTCCCTCCCTCCCCCCTCCCTCTCCTTCCCACATGCTCAATCCGCCAATCAAATCCCTTCATCTCCCTAACAGTTTACCCACTCGCAGAGGGGAGGCAGCAAGGGCTTGGCAAACACTCGTTCAAAATACCCATATGTCAGACTTTGATCTGTGTGGTTTCCGGTCACAAAAGCGCTCACACTAAACACACACACACACACTAAACACACCGTGTTCTTCCTACGTATGTTGACTTTCAGGTCCTGTATATGTTGGTTTGTCAGGGGCCCTGGAAAAACTGACAGTTTGAACCGCTTTGGGGATTTTCCTTGTCGCTGCGCTGGTTGTAGCCCTTCCTTCTCCTATCTCCTCTCCACTGTTAACATCCAGCAGGCAGGCCGCGGGGCGATGCTGGCTCCATCTGCTCCCAGAGAGCAGGTGAGTTCTCCAACAGCTCCCTGTCCCTTCACACTCTCTGCTCACCTGTGCCTGGGGACCCCTCTGCGTTTCAAGGGTGGGCTTTCCGTGGCTTTAACCCTTGCGCTGCCTTCGGGTCACATGACCCAAAGGTTCATAACGAACCATCGTTGTGTTTACCCAATTTTACCCAATACGAAAACAAATAAAAATAATTTTGTTTTAACCTTTGCAGTGTGGGGGGTCTGAGACAGCCCAACGATTAAAAGAAAATGCTTCACTTTTATGCGGTAAATTTGTCGCAATACGACGGTGGGTCACAATGACTGATGGGTCAGAATTACCTGAAGATAACACAAGGGTTAAGTTGACATGTCTTCACCCTGTGTGTTTGGCAACGGAGCCGTTTTCTACATTAGCGATGTGGCACAGATGCTAACTAGGTTCAGCAGGTTGTCTGTGCTCAGACACAGCCACACACATTGTTGATTTGGCAACAGTTGCAAAGTCAAATCTGATTCAGGTAGGTTCTGTTCAGTAGGTCTTAAAATGCGTTAACATGGATGCACTCCGGTTAGGATGACTATTTTGCAAAGTTTCCCGAAATTATCGTTTGTACAGTCTGTCTTCCAAAGCACTATTTGACAAGATCCGTTTGATCTGAAATCACTAATGGATGCATCAGTTGTGCAAAACGTGGTTTCTTTGAGGAAAATAAAGGCTATTTAATGTTAACTTAATTGTTGACCGAGTTCGCCACAGCTTTGTTTGTAATTTGATTCTTAATTTGACTACAGGACATTGATAAGCCTACAATGACCGCAGCCAGTATCAAGCAAATGCTGGTGTCCTGAGGAGACAGAAAAGAAGCAGGAACCAACTGTAATACATCTAAACTACTTAGAACCTCGTATTAGAAGTCGAATACCAAACCCTTTTCAGATTTGAGCTGTGGCAAACCACCATTTCACTACAAGCTTTGTAAAGGTATTTGCCTCAGTGTAAGCTTGACTATATGCGTAACTCAGATATGTTATGATAGCTGCCAACTCATATAAGTTTCAGGCTTGAGTGCTCATGTACATGAATCCGTTATGCAAAACATTACCTTCTGCACTAACGCTGTAACTGCTAACTCTGACAGTCACAGGACCCAGATTAGGTGTCATTTTGGGAACACATTTTCGTGTCTGACATTTCTTTCAGCCGTAGCATTCCATACGCCAGACCATACCCATCCCTCAAAATGAAACTAAGACTTAAGAAACGATCCCACTCCTACAGTACCATGACCAGGTATTCCTCATCTTATTACAATCCGATTGAAGTAATATCATAAACACTTCCTTTTCCATCATCAAATAAATTACAGATTTACGGACTAGAGATTAAGTGGAAAGTCTCCTCCACATAGTACTTCACTGTAATTAGTAATGCAGTGCCATCGATAGAAGTTTGCACCTAGATAGCGTGCATTTGAATTCGTACAGTAATATCAAAACACCATAAAAGCACAACTCACAGTGAAAGAAAGTGCATGTCCCGTGAATTACCGAGTACACCAGCATGAGACTGGACCGTAGGTGATCCAGTTATAGAATATAGCTAGAGGGGAGTTAACTAGTAGCAAACCAACTCTAAGCATGATGTGGCCAGTGTGTGTCAAAACCCAAATGATTAGAAACAAATCAGTCTTCTTCGAAATCTGTAAACAGACAACACTGTCGGGGATTAAAACGGGTTAAACGCCATAAAACAGCTAACGTTAGCTGTGTTGCGCGATACGTACCCCATTTTGCTTGGTGCGGAGGTCGGAGTTATTTCGTCCGTGGTCGTAGAGGAATCCGAGAAAGACGTGAACAATCTGTGTTGTTACCAAGTATTTTCCTCTCCTGAGATGCTGTTCGCAGCTTCTATGTTTGTGGCTTGACAAACAGTGGACTCCAAATAGTATGGTGCACGGTTCACCTCAGTCCGACATGGCTTACTGATCTGTTTTTGAATATGATGGGGGTGTTGGTTCTGGCTCATCCAAACAAGCGTGTCAGTGCATGCATGATGATAGAAAACATCAGCATTGACGTTAGCTAGCTAGCTAGCGAGCATCATGAAATGCATTGCTCAATTATGTCCATTGACAATGGGAATAAGAAAGAGAATATCTACTAAGCTGCTAGCTCGAGACGAAGATACATGATTGACAGGCTCTGTCATGAAGCGTCAATGAGGCGCGTGCCGCGAACTTGCTATTTTTCAACTGAAAGGCAAAAAGTAGCTATGCAGGAAGTATCCAGGTATTTATATTGACTACACACTGTCCCATCCTAATTTCAAAATCAACTTAAATATCCATTCGGTAAGGGGTAACTAGCAATAGCAGTTTGGTGCTCATCCTCCGTTGCCTTCTGGTATTTAACGTAGCCTACTCTTTACGACGATACCTCGCTGGAGCTTGCCAGCTGCTCAAACATAGTTTTCCTTTGGTTAAAAAAAACTACAACTGAACATTCATTCCAACTTCATACTTGATACTAAATGTCTACTGCTTATAAATCCAAAATGTATTCGTTGCTTCTTGCAGTTCCCTGGCGTCGTAAGTGCCATCAAAATCCCCCTCCCCTGGCTAGCTAGACATTCCACATATCAGAGGGTAGTCTTCAGTGCATGTACCCTACTAAAATAACCAAACAAATTAAAGCAATACCAAACGCATGATTTCTGGTTAAAAATAATCAAAATTTCTGTCGTGATGGTTTCATTTCAAGTCTGTTAACACGGAAATACTTGGTGCATTCTCACTTAAGGCTCCATCAGTAGCACAGTCTCTTACAGGACTAATCTAAGCTTCATGAAAAGAGGAGCACAGTCCGAGTTAAATTACAAATGGTCAAATCTTTGATACTGTACAGAAAGCAAGCATCCGTCAAATCGTTGCCTCTTCGCTCCATCGAACGACTGATTCCGTTCTTCACCGATCAGTATCCTTGCATCAGCTCTCATCCATGGCTCTCATCCCATTCATTACCTCGGAGTCTGTTGGTCCTCTGTTCACCAAAAGCGGTAAATTGGCCAACGTCATCACGCCACCCTCCGTATCAACGTCATGCTTTAAAATCTGACGCGATGAGAGATAAATCATCTTTAGCATCCTTACAAAGATATATGATTAATAATGTAATATAAAGAAACATATATTTACATATTGAAAAAAAATACCCTGATGCTCAACCCTAATATAGTCCTATTATTTTGGTTTTCATAAAATACATATATATTATATTAAATAAGTATTACACTGCAATTAAAACCGACCTATTCATGCCAAAGATTCCTTTTGCAATTGATGACGGCCACCTTGTGGACATAAGGTGTCAGTATTCGCAGCATGCCAGACGGGATCAGAACATAATGAAATTGACAATTACATACAATTACATACCTAGATACAGAGGCAAAGAACCACATTATTTGAATCTTCGACTGCACAACACCAACCGTAAAATGTACAATATACTGGTGTGGTCTCACATTAAATTAACGAAGGAGCAGGCTAGAATGGCTTTAAATTCAAATGCTTAGCACATAAGAGTTTGGATGTCAGGGACATTATTAGCATCAACATAATTACAATGTAAAATCACCATAGCAACCTTCAAATGTTTTCTCCTCCCACCCTCATTTCCATGTACTTTCACGAAAAGAGCAATGGATGCACTGTTAAAATGAGTCATTTGGGCCTTGTTTTGGTGCTGGTGCATGTATTTTTAAATTGGCTCTTTGCTGGTAGGACATTACAACTTGGTGAGTGAGTGTGTTGGCATGGCAATAGGTCTCGGAGGGGAAGCGAGTCATCGGGCCCTTGTATTCACACCGGTACAGGGATGCCTGTTTTTAGCCTGAACCAACATCAACACCACGTGAGAGCCTGTCAAATTTGTTCCACACCACGGGCACACTGTTATTTAATCCAGCCCCCCCCAGTCATTGAAACCATCCAAAAAAGTTTCATGTTGCCTGATCTGTTGGCTCCAGGATGACTGTGAACGTTCTATCCTGTTCGAGCGGTTTAGATTTTTCCGGCATGTGGTCAAGCTTTGCGGTTGGGAGGAATGACGTGAGCAGATTTGGTATCTGTTACAGCAAATGTATTTCACTCAAAGATGATTACCGGAGAGTGATACCTTTTCGTGCGTAGCAATAGTACCCAGTCCACCCCTCCGAACTCCAGCATTCCCAGGCCAGTGTGTGTGTCACGTTACAAGAAGAAGATGGATACGGGCAGGTGACACTCTGACGTCCTATCCAAAGGAGTCTTTCACAAGCTAAAGGATTCTAGTTGTTTTTAAATCAACTATATTAATAGATTGATGTATGGTTGTTATACATGTTGAGCAACAGAGAAAGGCAGAGCAATCAAGAGAGAAGTAGATGTTTTGCATATGAGTGTGAAGACTCTTAACCAGATCCTCTCACCTCTATAATCTATTTATTGTGGGCTATGGTGCTGCCAAGTTTGATTGGCATCCATGATCCTTTATCAATAATCACCCCTTAAATGACCCTTGGTTTTCGTGACAGACTGGAAACATCCTTGTGCCATTGGATACAATAGTTATTTTTAGAGCTGGCAAGAAACAAGAGTGTTTTTTTCCCCAAAGATAGTGCTACTACTGCATAATGTTGAGGCTATTAAACCTGGCTTGCAATGATCTTCTCCTTCAAGAAAAGAGATGAGTGAATTCCAGCGATAGCATTTAATTGCTCTCCACGACATTCTGCATAGATGTGTCTGGGTAAACTGATGATGAATACACCCCCATGTCCATGTCGTGGACGACTCAAATGAAACACTGGATGCCTCGCTTTCTATTTCAAGATCACGCTGAGCAAGAAATCTCAGAGCAAGCTGCTTTTAGAGCGCCATCAACGCTGCTGAGCTCGAGTGAGAAGCCATAAGGAATTAGATGAGAAGACCTTTCAAAAATGGATACCAGTTTGTCAGAGGAATGTGTAAGGATAGATGCAGATCCTCAGTTGACAATGCTACAGGGTGTGGCAATATCAGGGGAGGAAGGCAGAGAAATCAGTGATGAAGTGGAGGACCTAAGTAACAGGTAACAGTCTACATCATTATTTTAACACAAACTATGCCTTTTTTTTCATTCTTACACATGTAAATAAAAAAAATGTATTGCACCTTATTCCGTTCTCTTGATTGTTATTTGGTTCTTTTGTTCCTGTGTATCTAGATGCATAATAATAGCAGTTTTAGTTTAGTTGTAACCTCTCATTCATCTCACCCCTGAAGATTGTGGGTGATGATGTCTACAATACTGTGTGACATGGCATTCCATTGGAAATTACAGTGTTATTAAGTGATTGATAGCCACTGAGCAAATGCCTGTGTATGTTTCCAAACACTCTTGCTACATGTACTAACCGTACAGAGGACAGAGGGTAAGAGGAGCAGAAAGAGATGTGTGTGTGAGCGTGTGTGTGAGTGGGTGTGTGTGTGGGCTTTCTATTTGGCCTGGCTCCTTTTTCCTTACTAACACTTTAACCTCACTACCATTGTTGTATTTGTATAAATATAATGTGCTTCTCTTTTCCCAGTTTAAGAGAGGCCGTCCATGATTCGACCATCCGGCCTAAGCTTCAGTGTCTGATGATGGACCCCTCTTTCTCCATGGTAACCGTGCAGGGCGAAGACAGCGGCATCCAATGGGAGACCACCCCCAGTCGCACCTCCACCCCTTGGGTGTCCGACGGCCGCAGCAGCTCTTTGGAGTTCTGTTCCTCCGCCACGGAGAGGTCTGTCACACCGGGGTCCGGAGTCGCAGGCAGGATCATCTTCATCATGGACGAGGAGAAGATCGTCAGGAGGAAGAGGACCAGAGAGAGGGACGCCGGACGCAGGAGCCGGGCAGACAGAGAGACGCCCTTGGTGGACCCTGAGGACTCGGAGGGAGTCGCCGCGAGGCCAGAGCTGGTGGGGGTCTCCCTACCCAACGTGAAAGGCGAGGGAGAAGCGGCGGAGGAGGGAGCGGACGACACCCGGGAAGAGAAGGAGCAGCGCCTGTTCCGGCTCGTCTCCGAGGGCTCCGAAATCCTCAACATCGTGGTCCCGCCAAAGCTGGCGTCGGTGGACGAGGAAGAAAGCAAAGCAATGGAGGACAATCTGTCATTCCTGGAGGAGACCCCCGTGGCTAAACCCACTGACATAGACAGCGATGAAGTGTTTGACCCTTGCATTGGCGTGACGGTGTCGGGGCAGGCACCAACAGAGCCAGGTGGAGTCCAGAGCCTGGGTTCCCCTGGGGCTTCACACCTCGCTAGGCCCGACGGGACAGATCCACCAGGGGCTCCAGTGGCCAGACCTCCAAGGACAGGAGCAGAAATCGACACAGACTACTTTGAAACGTTTACCTTGATGGATGCAGAGGCATCCCCAGGAGCCCCAACTGCTGTGACCTTAGAGGGGCAGGAAGAGACTGGAGAAGGGGCCGGAGGAGAGAACCAGGCAGGTGAAGACCAAGACCAGCCCAGAGATACCAGTGCTCCCATGACTCGAGACCAGAGTGGCGCAGTGGCCGTCAGTGGCGATGAAATCGCCAGCGATCATCTGGATGAGGTGTTCTATGGGGGCACGGATGACATCGGCAGCTTTCTCGAGGGAGAGGAGAATGGCAACCGTGACAAAAGTGCATTCTCCAAGTCTCCTCTGAAAAAGAGTGGTTCGTCTCTGTTTGGTAGCCAGGAAGATGTCCTAACCCCCATCTTCCTCTCTCCGGGACCCCCTAAAATCATTGATCCCGCTCTTCTGGATGAGCCCAAGGCTATGGCCTTCCTGTACACGGACTTGTATGAGGAGGCCGTAGGGAGTAGGGAAAAGGAAGAGGATGCAGAGAGCGTGGCCTCTGAAAGGTCCTTCCACAGCAGACAGTCAGACCGAGAGGCCAGGGGCTACCTGGAGAAGTTCGTCCTGAAGGACGAGACACCAGTCATGGACATGGAACCAGACGAGGAACGCCGCATCAAAGAGGAGAGGCTTCAGAAGTGGACTGAAAATGCACACAAGCTTCTCTCACAACCCCACGAAGGAGAAACACAAGGAGACATGCCAGAAATTGAAGAGGAAATAACTGATTTTTTCAGGACGAGCGCCAGCTCCTCTCCTTGCGACGCCGAAGCGTTCCCCCCGTTGTTATCGGAGGAAAATGCCACCGAACTGACCGAGGAGGAAGTGAAAGCCGAAGAAAAAGACCTCACAAAGGCCCCGGAGGATCCTCAGACTCAGGTCGACGCGCCAGGGGAAGCTCTCGCGGAGGATGGTAAGACACAACCGGCAGATGAGCCACTCAAACCAAGCTCAGAGTCAGAGTCTTCCACACAAGGGGTCGGTAAGGCGAGCGTTCCTGAGGAGCCTGGGATCCCGGCAATCTCACAGAAGTGTATCGCGCCAGGTCAGAAGGGTAAAGCCCTCCCTAATAAGAAAGTTCAACAACAACAACCACCTTCTCAGATTGACGGCGGCATAACCAATCAGAAGCCCCTGAAGCTGGTAGCCCCGCCCAGACGAAAGACCACAGCTCCTAAGGCTACTCTGGACCTAACCCCTCTGTCCCCCGTAGAAACTGCGGAGGAGGGAGAGGGGGTTGAAGGGAAGGAGCAGAGGGAGGAGGAGAAAGAAAAAGCTTCGCCGGCTGAAACTGCTGACGAGGGAGAGGGGGATGGAGATGAGACAGAAAAGGTGGACGTGTCATCATCGCCCCCTGCCCCTTCCCAAGATGCATTGCTCCCCATAGCAGATAACGACGATACAGACCAAGGGCAGGTGACTCGGACGTCGGAGACTGAGCCGGTGGACGGCGAGGAAAGCAACCAGGAAACAGCAGGGGCTGTGTCTTCTCCTCCTGAGGAGGAGAAGGTTGTGGTGGCCGAGGCTGAAGAACGGAAGGAGAACTGTCACGGAGAACCGGCTGAAGGAGATGTTAGATTAGAAACAGCAGAGAGCGAATCGGCCGAATCAGCTGAAACAGAGGTCGAGCCAGAGAAAGGAGGGGCTGGCGTAACTGAATCAGCTAAAACAGACTCAGGAAATAGTCCTGTGGCCTCTAAGGCTGAGCCAGACAGACAGCATGGACGATGCATCATCCTCTAACTATTTTCCGCGAGGAAATTAAGCCCAAAATCAAATGAAAATATGATTAATTGCAATGTAAACGTGGTTTTATGTCGATTAAGTTTCTTACAGAAAAGATAACAATAAGTCCTCTGCCAAAACTGCTTCGTTCATACGACGCATATGGCACATGTATAAATTTGATCTCAATAAATATTTCTCTGTGTTTGTATGTTACTATTAAAAATATAATTCCCACCCTATTCCCGTCAGTACAATCAACAGTATTCTAACCATATCTCATTGGATGGGTGTTTGTCTCAGATTCTTCTGAGCAGAAGGTACTGGACATACACCTGAAGGTTTATCTCCTCCGTGTGTGTCAATGGTCGGGGGAAGAGCAATAGGGAAGAATGTATCCTGAAGGGAAGGCTGCTGGTAGAGGAAATGGAGAGGATCGTTAAAAGCAGAGTAGCCACTCACACAGACGGCCCCGGGAGAGGAAGACTGGGGCTGGTGGTCTCAGCCTTTACATTCGCCTGAGCGTGTTGCTGAAGGTTGCTGGGAGAGAGAGAGAGAGAGAGAGAGAGAGAGAGAGAGAGAGAGAGAGAGAGAGAGAGAGAGAGAGAGAGGGTGGGTGGGGTGGGAGGGAGAGACAGAGAGAGAGAGAGAGAGGGGGGGGGAGGTAGGTAGGTAGGTAGGGAGGGAGGGTGGGATGGAGAGAGAGAGAGGGGGAGGGAGGAAGGAAGGGACAGAGAGAGAGACAGAGACAAAGACAGAGATTGAGAGAGAGGGTGGGATGGATGGAGAGAGAGAGAGAGAGAGAGAGAGAGAGAGAGAGAGAGAGAGAGAGAGAGAGAGAGAGAGAGAGAGAGAGAGAGAGAGAGAGAGAGAGAGAGAGAGAGAGAGAGAGACAGACAGACAGACAAACAGACAGACAGACAGACAGACAGACAGACGAGAGGGAAAAGAGATTGGGGAGAGTAATGTTGGATCTTAAGATCCCCCCTCCTCTTGACTCCATAGACAGTTATAAATAACCCTCTCTGGCTTTGAGCCTGACACCACCACCTTGACCAGCAGACTGCAACTCCTCTCCCACTGTGCATGCCATTGAAGGACAGAAGTTGTGAAAATAACCTTTTGCCAAGCAGCAACAGAAAGTTTTTAATATCTCCTGTTGACTGAAATAGGTATTGTGTTGGTATATTTTATGGTTGGTTTTCCTAAGCCTATTGCAAGTACAGATGTTTTTCTGACTTTCCATTACAATTTTAGTTTGACTACAGTGCCATCTCGCTGTCAGATTAAAAATATTGCTTTACTGTTTAACTCCAGACCAAAAGGGGGCAATATACATTCACCATATCAGTTACAGTCACATTCTGAACCCACCCAAATACACGAATGGCAATAGTCTATTAGTCTTCACAGTGAGAGATGGAAACAACATGCAATTGTATTTCGGATATTTCATTAAATGACCCTTCTGATTCCGATAAATCTGCTAATTTGTGTGATACCCGGTCCTTGCAAGATGTAGAAGTGGACGGATTCGAGGATCTGGCTGCGTTGCCGGTAGAAGTTTGTGAGAGGCGCCCCACATGTCTACGATGCTGGTAAGCTTTTGGTGACTACCTGCATTGTGGAGGAATACTATAGCTAAAAACCAACACTACACTTTGCAATGTCTTTGTTTGTACCTACCTAGCCTTTGAAGGCCAATGGTTAAAAAGACTAAGTGTATTTACCGATTCTGTTGTCTGATGCTGTCTACAAGCTTCATTCATTCCCCTTTTCCCCTCTCCTGTCAGTCGTCCACAGAAAGTATGCCTTTGTCCGTTCTTGCCAGTACACCCCCTTGAGGTCTCTACATGTCTGTACATTGTGCAGCACCCGGCCGAGGTAAAAACAAATGTTTTCTTCATGGCCGTTTTATTTAAGCTATTCTCGCTTTACATGGGAGCTGCAATTATAACCGTTTTTTTTCGTGTTTTCAGGAAAGTCGAGTGCTTCGTACAGTCCCCCTGCTTGCTGCCTGTTTGCCTCCAGGAAAATGTAAAGTTTTGATCGGAAGGAGGTTCAATGAAGAAAGGTTTGTAAGATGTTATTAAACACTTGTTTAGAGCGTGTATGGCCTGTACTTTACTGGAAAGTATTCTCTCACCTCATACACATTCAAATTGTGTTACACATCTAAAATATGATTCTGATCCCTTCCACTCTCACACAACACACCCTTTTCCCTTCAGAAACCCAGACTTGGCAGCAGTGTGCAGGGATAGCAGAACCCTGATTCTGTACCCCGGTCCAGATGCTCAGAATCTGGAAGAGCTGGTTCAGACCCAGGAACACCAAGACCTGGAGACACCAGGACACAATGTCATCATCATAGATGGTACCTGGAGCCAGGCCAAAGACATGTTTCTCAGAAACACGATGCTTCACCTGCCTAGACAGGTATGCCTTGACACATCCAGCGTGTGCCTATTCATGGCTTGAATGTCTGCGCTAGTTTCAGTTGTGGGATTTAGAATATAGGATTGAAAACGTTTGTTCTGGATTAGCGGGAAGAGAAACCTTTTCAGATGTGAAGTGAGGGGAAGCATTAAAAAATTTGCCGCTCAGATGCCAAGAAAAGTTCTAATGCATCTCTCTGCACTTGTACTTACCTGTGCTACAGAAACAAAAGAAAACCCTAAAAAGGCTGTCTGTTTATTTTGTGATTTTCCCTCCCCAGGTGCAGCTCAGTAAGGCTCTTTCCAGCCAGTATGTCATTCGTACACAACCAACAAATATCTGCCTGTCCACCCTAGAGTGTGCTGCTGTTAGCTTATCCATTCTGGAGAGGAACAAGGACATCCAGCAGGTATATCACTAACTGACCTTTGTGAAGGAATTCCAGAACAGAAGGATAACAATACATGTTATTTGTAACGTGCCGTTCTTACACTAAAAACACTACAGTAAAAAGTAAAAGGTACAATCATAAAAAATAATATACAATAATAATAAGAAACGACACAATTAAATTAACAATAACAAACCTGTTGGGGGGGAAATAAAGCACATGGGAATGCCCTTCCAACCATGGTTTTTAGTCTGCAGAGAGGCTGGTACAGATAGTCTTCTAGCTGAGTGATTTAGTTACGACCGTTTTTCTAAAAAGTCTCCTCCTCTCTGTCCAGGTTCTGCTGAAGCCGTTGAATGCTCTCTGCTCCTTCCAGTTGCAGCACGGAGCCCAAGTGCACCACAGTAAAGAACACCTGCTGAGAAATGGCATGTATGACAAGCCTATGCCCAAGAACAAGCGGAAGATTAAGAGGATGGAGAAACTTGTCACTGACCAGAAGGTCTGTCCAAGATGGGGGGGAAATGCCCAGAGCGGGAAAAAGACCTAATGACTTTCTGGAAGGACATTTTGAATATTTGTTTTACATAATGAGCAAAAGTGGCACTTTAAAATTTGTATTATCTGTGTGTTATCTTTAACCAATTACATATATAATGCAGTGTTTAAAAATCAGTTTGTTACCCTGACACAACACTGTGCATAAATTGTTAGGTTGATTGAAATTGGTTTGTTTGTATGAATTAAATAATAAATTATTAATAAAAACATCCGTTTAGCATTTGATTAAACAAACTTTATAAAATGTTAAAGCAATTGCACCTTTTTTGACGATAGATCTATTTATAAACATAGATCTCCGGTTATATCAGAGCGCCGCTGGTGTAGTGGTATCATGCAAGATTCCCATTCTTGCGACCCGGGTTCGATTCCCGGGCGGCGCACGAGTTTTTGGCCACTCGGTCGACATATTATTTGATACAAGTTCTGAGAGGGCTTTGATTTAGATAGGAAGACAAGCAAACCGTTAAAACCTACGAGCAAGTATGAACGTATTTAGTTTAGCCATCGTATGCAAAACTCGTGCTTTCTATTTGATGTAATTTAAATGAGTAGATGCATGCAATCGTTTTGGTCAGCCTGCTCTGAAAGGTTCCATTCTTTTGCGGCTGTTGTAAAGAAAGTATTTCTACACTATCAATGTCGCCTGGGAATCAAACGAATCTGAGATGCCAGGGTTCCATCAAATGGGCTCATGCGGCCTAAAACAAATAAAAAAGTGATAATGTACAGGTGGGTTTAAATGACTACTAATTCGTCACTTAATCCTGATTCGTGACGTAATATTTTACCTAGCTAACCATCTTCGTGATCACATTTTTATAATCTAAAACGTCTGAAAAGTTTTCGAAATTGAGTTATGAGTTAGTTATGAAATCGATAGTGCCTTTTTGGGCCGGCACTGATTAGACAAAACGAATAGACCTCACCGTTCCTATACTGCGCATGCGAAGCCGAGTATCCGCTCCGGTTTCTCCGCCATCTTATGTCGCCTTTCCATTGTTCACAATCGGAGTAAGCTTGGGTGGCGGAGCAAAATACTGCGCAATAAAATAACGTTGGATAGTGTTAAAATAATATAAGAAACGCAGGGGACCAGAGTGAGAATCCAAGGCCATCACAGAATACGATACTCGTAGATTTTTATCTCAGGGTTCGGTCTCTCGTTTGGTCGGAAAATATGATGGACGACGAACAACCCAAGACCCTGTATGTATGAACAGCAGTAATGTTAGCAGCTAGCTAGCTAATTGCCAACCAGGCTTAGCGAGCTCTACTGGCTATTTCGTTTTATTCTATCTCGGAGGGCGATTGTGTTGCCGTTTGTGTAGATCTTCAAGGTCTCCCTGTGTGTGATTTGTTGACAGAACGTAACTAAGATTAGATTGAGTGCTTAACAGGTTACAGTAATGAAGCAAATGTCAGCTAACATACGAAACCTCTCGTTAGCCTGTGTGTTGGAATGGCCACGCAACGTTATCCACTGTTGCAGTCAAAGGAACTCTTACGGTGTTGCATAGTGTTGGTACTGGTGTGTGTTTCTTGGCCTTTAAACGTTGGTTAAGGAATGCATGTTTACACATATGTATTACTGTAGCGGCTAGCCAACTCCCTCGTGTCACTTGTCAACATTGAGCTAGCTCGCTAGATTGTTGGCTAGCTAGCTAGCATGCTATACAGCGGCAGCATGAAACATGTCAGACGTGTCCGTTCTTGATTGAGACAAAGACTAGTGTTTGCTGTAGCTAATTTCCACCACTTCCAGAATTATCAAGAAAGGTAGTTTTAGATTTTGTTGTTTAGAATTTTGACCACACAGTTTATTTATAGAGGGTGCCCTCTGAACGAGCATGTTTCATATACAATTATAGGAAGAATGTTGCTATTATTGCTAAACTGCTAGCCAGCGTTTTGCCTCCGTCAGAGTAACAGCGCGCAGGTTCGCCTGCAATGTTCTCCTCGCTCGAAGTAGCTTTAATTTCTCAGCTGTCTACGAATCCGCGTTTCTATGTGTCAGTTCGGCCGTATATCAATGCATCTGACTAGTTATCATGCATTAACCTAGACTAGGCTACATAAACGTGGTTTCAAGGCCACATCTGGTCTGCCCTATGCGAAAAGGTGCATGCAGCTAGATGTCAAAGACATTGTTGACTAGCATGTGAGATTATGGATCTCCTGCTAAATTTATAACAGCTATAACTCCATGAGGTGCACTGACGTGCCATGTCGATGCGGGCAATCAGGTTATTCGAGTTTGATGATGAGATGAGTTACGTGATGAGCACCTGATCGCCTCCACTGGGCTAGTCCTTTTTTTAGTAGTTCCTGAAGTTACTGTAATTTACTGACTGTCACATCCTGCCAACCATCTCTAATCTGTTTGTGTGTGTGTGTGTGTGTGTGCGCGCGCAGGTATGTGGGGAACCTGTCCCGGGATGTTACGGAAGCCCTAATCATGCAGCTGTTCGGCCAGATCGGACCCTGCAAGAGCTGTAAAATGATAGTAGACGTGAGTTCACCAGCCTTTCAACCTGTGAATAGAACCGTTTTAACCTTTTTTTTTGTGTGTGTGTGTGGGGGGTGAGCGGGGTGGGAAAGCACACCGACATTCCCTGTTTGCTCTGTCCACCGTGGTGAAGTCTGTTGTGTCTTTTCCCTTCCAGACGGCAGGTAATGACCCATACTGCTTTGTGGAGTTCTACGAGCATAGACACGCTGCCGCCTCACTCGCAGCAATGAACGGTCGTAAAATAATGGGTAAGGTAAGCTATCGTATCTACTGGGTGAGTTGGCCGGGGCTGGGGTTGGTGGGCGGGCGGTGGGGCAGTAAGAATCTAATTAAAAGAAGAGGCGACTTCTTGTGACCTTTTTTTTTTTTAGTCATTTAGCAGACGTTCTTATCCAGAGCGACTTATAGTAAGTACAGGGACATTCCCCCGAGGCAAGTAGGGTGAAGTGCCTTGTCCAAGGACACAACGTCATTTGGCCGGGAATCGAACTGAATTACTAGCCCGATTCCCTAACCGCTCAGCCACCTGACTCACCACAAGACACTGAACAGTTTGGATGGGAGTACGGACTGCGGCAGATGTTTAGCGCCCATTCAGTGCCACAGCACAGTAGTAGACTGTTTTTGAGCCGGGTGTTCGAAACGGTTGAGGCAATTGGTTGTTTTTGGACATGCGTTCAATCCGAATGAAGGTTGAATCAGCATATTGTACACAGTCTTGTCTCGTAAATCAAGTAAGTATGATGGAGTTTCCCTAGGTGTTGTCTGGGGTGCACTATCGGTTTCTTCTAATAGGTTGGCTGGATATTTTTGCAGAAATCTGTCATTTGAACTCTAATGACAAGCCATGATTTCACGTCAGAGGAGACTTTTTTTTATATTTAGTCACTGATAGTAGATCCTTTCGGTTTATAGTTGATTGCATTGTTTAGTACATTCATTTTAAAAATTCATTTCAACTCCATTCCTCTGTAAACTTTACAAATGGTTTCCCTTCTTGCGTGATCATACATGCGAACTCTCACCAGTACAATATATATATTGGATGAGTTATGAAATCAACCTCACAGCCACATTGATGAGTGGTATTCTATTTTTCCTCTTACCTTACAAAGTGATAGCTTGTCACGTGTTTCCATAGGCAGAACGTCATTTTCAGAACAGAAGGAACAGGCATATAGGTACCTATGGCATATCTGTAGATTTGGCACTGTTGTGTGTGTTTAGAAGTGGCATCCTTTCCCCTGTTCCAAATAATGCTCTTTTACCCCTTCCTTATACCTGTCTTGTGTTCTTTTGCAAATTCCTTTGCATAAAGAATCCAAATAAGAGAGATTTTCAATAAAGACACATTCAGTTGAAAATATTTTATCCTCAACAGGTAATGAAGGACCATTTGAGGAGTATTACAAGTTCGTAAAATTCACTTGTTTGTAAGTCCCTTGTTACTTGGACCTTTTTACATCCTAGAGTTTTGCTCCAAAGTTTGACTAGCCGGAGACTGAATTGTGCTTAGTTATGAGTGTGAACAGGAATTCCCTCTATTCTCTTCTTCACTGGTGTGTGACAAGACCTCTAATCGGCAAGCTGACATTCGTGTGCTGTCCAGCTCCTGGCGTACCTTTCACTTCATCTTCTCTCTCTCTCTCTCTCTCTCTCTCTCTCTCTCTCTCTCTCTCTCTCTCTCTCTCTCTCTCTCTCTCTCTCTCTCTCTCTCTCTCTCTCTCCCCATCTCCTCTCCCCCCCCTCTCTATTTCTCTTCTCTCTCTCTGGCAGGAGGTCAAGGTCAATTGGGCAACAACCCCAAGCAGCCAGAAGAAGGACACAAGCAGTGAGTATCCCTCGTGTTTTCTGTCACCTAGACAAGATCTAGATACATTTAGTCATTTAGCAGACGCTCTTATCCAGAGCGACTTACAGTAAGTACAGGGACATTCCCCCCCTGAGGCAAGTAGGGTGAAGTGCCTTGCCCAAGGACACACCGTCATTTGACACGGCCGGGAATCGAACTGGCAACCTTCAGATTACTAGCCCGATTCCCTCTCCGCTCAGCCACCTAACTCCCTAAAGAT
This sequence comes from Osmerus eperlanus, assembly GCF_963692335.1. Taxonomy (NCBI): domain Eukaryota; kingdom Metazoa; phylum Chordata; class Actinopteri; order Osmeriformes; family Osmeridae; genus Osmerus; species Osmerus eperlanus. The sequence continues at coordinate 3,028,964 of NC_085035.1, forward strand.
AAAAACATGTGTTCGCAGCGCTTGACGAGAGCTCGGCTCGCAAAGTCAAAATCCCACTCTCTCCCTCGCTAGATCATTTCCACGTCTTTGTCGGCGACCTCAGTCCTGAAATTACGACCGACGACATCAAGGCTGCCTTCGCTCCCTTCGGCAGGATATCGTAAGTGCTCTCTACGGTCGCCGCTCCTCTGCGTGTTCCTTCAGCACTCTCTGAAGTGTCATATTTCAACCGAAAAAACATGCCGTAATCGTTCTTTTTACACACATCGGGGATAAATCAATAAGGTCTTGGCCTCTTTGTTTACAAGATGGAGGTTCTGGCCTGTAGCCAGAGGCCTCTGTTGTTTTGTCTGTCCACGGCTAACAGTGTGTCATCTGTCTTGTCTTAACAGCGATGCCCGCGTAGTAAAAGACATGGCCACCGGAAAGTCCAAAGGCTATGGCTTTGTCTCCTTCTTCAACAAATGGGTAAGTGTACCCTCTAAGCCAGCTGCTGTGCTGGAAGAAATCGCTTGCACGTATCCCTGAAGAAGAAAGTATTCTCCCTCAAAGTCTTCCTGGTAGTCTAGAAATGTCCACGCTGCATATTACATTTCTTACAAAGTCTCTTGTGGTGATGGACTTAAGTTTCGATGTAGCAAAGGAGAAACGGGATCCAAAACCCCAAATCCACGTCTTAGTTTCGCTGCTCTTTTTTTTTTTTTTGTGTGTGTGTGTCTCTTTCAAATCTATAAATATTTGTACACAACATGAACTTTGTGGCGACGGGAGACGTGCGAGTGATGTGCGGCGGGCTTTGCTAAGTGCAGAGTGTTTGTGTTTTGGTGCTGTCTGTCCAGGATGCAGAGAACGCCATCCAACAGATGGGAGGCCAGTGGTTAGGAGGAAGACAGATCAGGACGAACTGGGCGACCAGGAAGCCCCCTGCGCCCAAAGCCACCTACGAGAGTGAGTTGGAGGACCTCGAGTCCGTGTTTGAAACGGCCTGATCTGTGCATCTTTAGATTAAAAGAAGAAGAAGAAGAAAAAGCATTTATGGAATGTAGACTGGAACTTGACTAATGAAAGCATCCATACTTGGAAAAAGACATGATTAATTTGAGGAAAAGTATCGAAAAATCAATTCTGTTAATGGTTGGCCTTTGCCGGATTGGACTATTGATACCAATTTCATAGTGTGAGTGGCTTCAAATGTTTCTCAACTGTTTTTGTGTGCGTGTGTGTGTGTGTGTTTTTTTTAACTGTGAAGCAGCCAATACCAAGCATCTGTCGTTCGAGGAGGTGGTAAACCAGTCCAGCCCTAGCAACTGCACTGTCTATTGTGGAGGAGTCACAACAGGACTCACAGGTCAGACAGCAGCCTCAATACCCCCCGTGAAGTGAATCCAAACACTGTTGCAAGGTGTTCATGGTTTACGTTCTTCACGTATTCGCCCTCCAAGCTGGTAGTTTCCTCTTCGGGTAACCGCCGCCTCTGAAAATACTCACAACGTGATGTTCTTGTCGTCTCCTAGAGCAACTGATGAGACAGACCTTCACCCCCTTCGGCCAAATCATGGAGATCCGAGTTTTCCCGGACAAAGGCTACTCGTTTGTGAGGTGAGCCCTCGGGGGACCCCGACGCACATCTGTGTGGGTGAGCAACAAAACCCCCCACCGCCTCCGAGCTAAACACGACCCTCCTCTCCCCGCGCAGGTTCAATTCCCACGAGGGAGCGGCCCACGCCATCGTGTCCGTCAACGGCACGTCCATCGAGGGCCACGTGGTCAAGTGTTACTGGGGCAAGGAGACCACTGACATGGTCAGCCCCTTGCAGCAGGTGCAGGTTCCCCAGGTATGTGCCTCTCAACCCCCCCCGCCGACCCAGCGTTACCCCTCTGATCTCGCTAACTAGCCGATCGCTAACGGGGTGTGGTTTTTGGTCCCCTTAAGCAACAGAACAAAGTGGGCTTCGCCGCTCAGCCGTACGGCCAGTGGGGCCAGTGGTACGGCAACGCCCAGCAGATCGGCCAGTACGTACCGAACGGATGGCAGGTGCCCACCTATGGTGTCTACGGGCAGGCCTGGAACCAGCAGGGCTTCAGGTCAGTACCTCACTGGATCTCCCCAGATCTCCTTCGCCCGTTTAATTCTATGGTTACGGGATGGGATAGCTCAATAGCAGAGATAATTTGCCTGATTGAATATCAAGAGGTATCAGGTTCGAATCCCCCCTGTGTGATGTTGTGCGTAATCAATTTAATCTGTTGATATGTCCATTTCAGTGTAGATGTCTTAGTGTACTCAGTTGTGTCAGCAGACTGGGTTACGCCTTTGTGTTGTAGCAGCTCACTACAACTCAATCCATTCCTCCTCTTCCTGTGTTAATCCATCCCCCTTTTTCCACTTCCTTCAATGTCCCTCAATGTCGTCTGACATTTACGACCCCCCCCCCGTTCGTTTTCTGTGCTGTTTGTCCTCTCATTGACCTTAATCTTGGCAGCTTCCTGAGATTTCCTCCCCCATCATCATCCTCACCCTCCCTTCCTTTGACCTTGACTCTGCTGTCTCTTTATTCACCATTTTCCCCTTCACTCTGGCTAATCCCCCCCCCCCCCCACACACACACACCTCACCCTCACCCCCACCAGTCCTCTAACTTTGTTGTGTGCTGTCGGCAGTCATCTACAAACCGGGGCAGGCTGGACGGGCGTGGGCGCCGTCAGCAACGGAGGAGTGGTGGAGGCCGGCCAGGGAGTCAACGGGACGGTGATGGCCAACCAGTCTGGCATGGGCACGGCCGGGTACCACACCCACTGATCCGCGAGCGGGGACGCCACACTCTCCTGACCTTCACCATGGCAACAAGGATCCTACGCTGGGGGGGGGGAGGGAGGGTGGGGGGGTGCTTTCTATTTTACAACACAATTTAAGAACTCTGGCAGGGAAGGTGGGTGGGATTGACCTCTCCCAGCCCCCCCCCACCCCCCCTTCAAAACCTGATTTGAGTTTATGGAGGAGACATGGTTGCTTGGTGGGAGAGTTTACTCTGCCCTGGGATAAGATACACACGTATATATGTATACACACACACGCATACACACGAACACAACCTTTAGGTCTTTGGCCTGGTGTCAGATTGACTGACTCATGAATCAGAAAGGACTATGCCATTTTTAATTAAAAATACTATAAATGAATAAAACACATGATTTAAAAAACAACAAAAAAAACAGCAACTTCGTTTGGATTAGCTTTTTTTGTTGGTTTGTTAAGAGCGATTTCAAACTGCTGATATCGTAAGAAACGAGCTTTGCCTTTTGTTTTTGTTTTGGGACTGTCATTTTAAATAAATGTTTAAGCAATGACACCATGGAATCATGTGAAATGTAAGAACCTTTTTTGTTTTTTTATTTGTTTATAAAAAAAATGAATAAAATGGATGTCAACTGTTGTATTTTTTTAAATTAGATTTTCAATATCTCAACTAAACCAATTGCAGGGATTACTGCCACTGTTTTTTTTTCTTTTAAAGGCAGACAAATATTGCACAATACTATTACTCATGGTTACCTTTTCACAAAATTTGATGTTACACAAAATCTAGGTATTTTGAATTGTTTTGCATTCCACTTTTTTCTTTGGAAATTTCTTTTGGAGGGCTTATGTAAACTGTTTTGTATGTAAATAACCAAACCAAGTCTGTTCAATTGTTCTGACGCTGTATAAAGAGGAAAAAAATCGTAATTATGAAAGCTTGCTTGCTTTTTTGATGGGAGGGTTAGGGAACAGGGATCATTCAAAGTAGACTTTGGCTTTAGCATCACTGTTTAATGCTGGTCCATGGTTATGTAGGGACAGTGCAACATTTGATTCTTCCAGGGGATGGGGAGGGGGGGGGGTACCAACAGCATTGCTATGCAGTGCAAAGTGATCTAGACTGAAAAGTAATGTAGAATTAAAGTTATTCTGTGTATAAAACTTAAATATAAACTTTGTGTTTTTTTTTTAATGAAGTAGTAAATAGTATCAGACAAAAAAACCTGAATGAATCAGAATTTTGCACTGTGGCCCCCAAGGAGTTGGTTGAGACCCATTGTGTTGCCTTATTTTGAGTTAATTTCATTTTAATCAACCAATTATCATAAAGAGTAGGCAGTGCCTAAGGATATTTTCAGACCTGATGTTTTGAGAAGGTGTTTTTGGGAGGGGGGATATTATGTTGATGCTACTATAACGTGTTCTTGCTTTGTCCCATTAAAATGCTGATGCTAACTGCTTTGGAAACTGCTCCTGTTTGTTCGCAACATTGGTATTTCTCAAGCCGTGTAATATTGACTGTTTTTTGTATAAAGATGGACTGATGATGCATCTGGACTTCAGTTCCCATGATTCACTTCTTTGAAGAGGCCGATCCTTTTCCTCATGTGATCATTTCGCTAGCCAATCTCAAGCCTCGTTACAGGCGCAATGCGGAGACAAGGATGTAAGAAGGAATGGCGACGGCCGAAAGAAAAAGGAGGTTTGGTGAATAAAAATTGATTTCGACCATACAGAGAAGGCTCATATGATTTAGAAACACAGGTATGATTATGACAAACCAATCGTAGCCTCCATGAGCCAAGCTATGTGGATTGCGATGTAAATAAAATATGAAAATATTACTGTTGCAATGAGAATGTTTCTCAAGCTAGAGCTATAGTGAACCAACTGTCCGTTTACTGGAATAACAGGTGTCTTATAAGCTTTACAATGTCTTTAACATGGGAAAACTCAAAGCTAACTTTTGAATAAAAATTGATATAGGCTACTAGGTTCAGAAATAGCTTGGATTAACTAACAAAATTACTGTCTGCTGTTGGCAAGAAAAAGCACTTTCTGCTGTTGGCATTGTTCTACTTATTGCCGGATTCGTATTAACCCAGCTGCATCCTTTGGGCGGCGAGGGTCAGACAAAGAAATGGACTCTGGGTTATCCGTGACCTCCCCACCCAGCACAGCGTCTCCAACCGTACAGACTCCTCCGAACTTGGCAGCCAGGCAGCGAGAAAGCCGGAAGAATACACCCACCACCCCTGCCTTCCTCTCAAACTTGGGCAAGGCCACTCTCCGGGGCATCCGCAAATGCCCCCAGTGTGGCATTTACAATGGCACCCGCGGTCTTAGTTGTAAGAACAAGGCCTGCGGAATCGTCTTCAAGGACGGGGGGTGTGTTGCGAGGGGCAGGAGCTCCAAGAGGGCTGTGATAGAGGTGGTTAGGGTGGTGATTGATGGTGGTGGTGGAGGGGAGGAGGAAGGAGAAGAGGAGGGAGGAGAAGCGATTGACTCAGGTATACGAGTCCAGGTGTTCTCCGTCTGCCAAAGAGGCAGGGGCAGTGGCACTACCCAGCGAGGCTTTGTGGAGCTGGTTCCCACGGATACCGCCATCGCCACGGGAGACGGGGCGACCCTGCTGACGCGGGTCAATCTAGGCCGCTGTTTCCTGCCCACCTGTCGTCAAGGTCAAAGGACCAATCAGAGCCAGCACATTCTCCCCAACATCTCTAAACAGAGCTCGTCGTCAGACAGCCCTTGTGCCCACATCAAGCAGGCCATCGAGTGCCAGAACCGGGCCACCCCACTGCCCCTGAAGAGCTCCGTCCTAGAGGGGCTGCCTGTCTCGGCTGACACCCAGGAAGAGCTGTGGAAGCTGGCCACAGAGTCTCCGGGACCCCTGGTCCAGCGAGTGTCCAGGGACACCATGGTGGTGAAGTGCCACTCAGGCCCCAGCCACCCTCTGGGGCTGCTGCACCTGACTGTGGGGCCTGCGGGGGTCACGGGGCCCCCGAAGGCCCAGAGGAAGGAGCGACCGGGCCAGCAGCAGGTTATGTTCCACTGTGCCTGTCAGGGGGGCCCCAGAGGGGGGTCGAGGAGTGAGGAGGGGCACCCCTCCCGTTGCGGTTCCGGCGCCACCGCGCCAGAACACTGCTTCCACTTCTATGCCTGTGTGTGTGCCTTTACCAGCGATGACAAACTGGCCTCCGAGTTTGCAGCTTTCCTCGATTACAGCTCCAACGGTATGGCAGAGTTTGTTTTCATTTGAAACGTTACTGTAGTTTACAGCTTTGCAATGTTACTGCAGTTAAGAGCTCGATTGCTGTCTGTCATTTTGAATAAAAATTGATATAGGCTACTAGGTTCAGAAATAGCTTGGATTAACTAACAAAATTACTGTCTGCTGTTGGCAAGAAAAAGCACTTTCTGCTGTTGGCATTGTTCTACTTATTGCCGGATTGATGGAATCAGGTGTGAAGTCGGGATCTGGCGGTGCTGTCCTGTGCTCCTCTGACAAGCCACTTCTGCAGCTGGAGCCAATCACAGCTCATAAAACAAAGAGACCCCGTCTGGAGGAGCCAATCACAGGTAAATAGTAGTGCTGTCAAACAATTCAAATATTTAATAGCGATTAATCACATTAATGGCATAGTTAACTCGCGATTAATCGCAAATTTTTATCTATTCTAAATGTCCCTTGATTTCGTTTTGTCCAATTATTTTTTTCTCATTTTAATGCTCTTATCAACATGGAAAAGTGGATCGGATTGCTTAGTGCAAATGTTTTTTTTAAATTGAAAACAACATTGCAATCGCCTGGCTTTGACGAGGGGGCGGAGAATTCGCATCAGCTGTGTGCTTGGCCATCAAGTGGTATATCAGACTGGACGTGCTGCGATGATAGCTCAGTTCACAACGACAAAACACACAGATCACTTTGGTCTTGTCAATGGAACCATTTGGCAACTTTTTAAAAGTAAACTTTCCATTCAGAATCCTATTGTGTGTGATGTGATGTGTGTGTGTGATGTGTGTGTGTGTGTGTAATGTGTGTGCGATGTGTCCTTCAGGGAGCAGCCAGCCAGTAGACGAACGGCAGGTGACCCAGGGCTTCCAGCAGTGGCTAGCCAGTGTGACCGAGAAGATCCACCAGACCATGCACTATCAGTTTGATGGTAACCCTTTTCTCAAGTTCCCAGAAGTGATGATGAGGACTATGATGATGGTGATGATGATAGTGAAGATGTGCTGGTGATGTTTTTTCTCCGCAGGAAAGCCAGAGCCCCTGGTGTTTCACATCCCCCAGGCGTTCTTCAACTCCCTGCAGCATCGCCTCTCTCTGGGTTCCAAGAAGAGACGGCTGCCCAACGCAACCTCAGGTGGGGACAGAGCGCATCCGGCACACTCCAGTGGACTCAATGTCATGAGTAAATGTCGCATCTCTCACTTGTTTTCTCTCTCTCTCTCTCTCTCTCTCTCTCTCTCTCTCTCTCTCTCTCTCTCTCTCTCTCTCTCTCTCTCAGCAATCGTGAGGAACGACTCTCTGCCCGTGGGCTCATTTTCCAAGTACACCTGGCACATCACCAATCTCATGCAGGTCAAACGCATCTTCGACACTCCGGAGGTGATCTTTCTCTCTCTCTCTCTTCCTGACATCGGCCTCCTCTTCCTCCTCTTCCTCCTCTTCCTCCTCTCTCGGACCCACCCTGACGTTCTCCTGTCCCTCTGTCGTCCACAGCTGCCTCTGGAGCTCACCCAGAGTTTTGTGAGGAACATCGATGGGTCTTATTCTCCCTTCCGCTGCCTTGAGCCGCCTCCCGACCCTCCCGAGGGCCCCAGCAGGACGGAGAGGCCCCACCCCCAGCCCATACGACCGCTGGAGCTACGTACCTTTCTCAGAGTGGGTGAGTGAGGCTGGGGCTGGGTCCTTGGGCTAGGTCCTGGGGCTGGGTCCTGGGGCTGGGTCCTGGGGCTGGGTCCTGGGGCTAGGTCCTGGGGCTAGGTCCTGGGGCTAGGTCTTGGGGTTGGGTCCTGGGGCTGGGGCTAGGTCTTGGGGCTAGGTCTTGGGGCTAGGTCCTGGGGCTGGGTCCTGGGGCTGGGTCCTGGGGCTAGGTCTTGGGGCTGGGTCCTGGGGCTAGGTCCTGGGGCTAGGTCTTGGGGTTGGGTCCTGGGGCTGGGGCTAGGTCTTGGGGCTAGGTCTTGGGGCTAGGTCTTGGGGCTGGGTCCTGGGGCTGGGTCCTGGGGCTGGGTCCTGGGGCTGGGTCCTGGGTTGGGTCTGGGTCAGGTTCCAAATCTGTTCATGTCTCCTGTAGGAGTCTCCTCCTCAGCGGAGCAGAAGGAAAGCCCCCCCTTTGTGATCGAGTGGATCCCAGACATCCTGCCTCGCTCGCGGGTGGGAGAGCTCAGGATCAGCTTCCAGTACGGACACCAGAACGGCGGCCAGCCGGACGTCTGCGACGAGGCGGCCAGAGGGGGCGGGGCCAAAGGGGGCGGGGCCAGAGGGGGTGGGGCCAACAAGACCACATCTGCCACCTTCCAACCGAATCGCTCCCCTGCTTTCATTCAAGTGATTGTCTGAAGAAAATCATGTTGGCTTGTGAAAGCTAATTCGGTGATAAATATTTACATGTTAAAGTATTTTAAGTAGTAAAACAGTACTGTATACACATACATTAAGTATATGCACCATGGATTGTTATGAAGCACCAAATGACCTTTGAGAAATGTTTGCTTGTGTGTAACAGAGAACAGTTCAGTAATATCACATTCATAACAGCCTTTAGAATCATACATTTGTTATATGCAGAGATATCGGTCCAAACTGATAATAATGTTCAATATATAAAGGAATTTAAATTCATTGTACATCCATTTTCTTTCCGAATGTCACTTGCAGCTTCTGTCCACCAGGGGGAGACAACAACAAACAGTTTCACACAAGCTCTTTTCCTTGGAGAATGGGATTCAGGCTTACACAGTGGATTCATTTCTCTCTGTTGTGGATCGGTTGTGGGCTACATAACTTTCCAGATATCCTACCAGGTTGGGATGAGGTCAGCGAAGCCTTGTTATAACTGGAACACATCCGTTTTTCTGTCTAGAAATCTCAATCTGAGAGCAGAACAGGAATCTGGTCTATTTGCGTTCCTCGTCTTGGCTCCGGTTCCATCCCCTGCAGTCATGACATTCCAGTAATTACACACTTCCTCTCATGTCTTATCACTGAGAACTACAGACACACACAGCCCCAGAAGAATATGTCCAAATGCAACAAAAAAAAAGATTGCAATTTAACACTCAGAGCACCATGGGGAATTATCTCTACGGCCCTCTTTACAAGAGCGTTAGTACATTTGGTGTGTGTGGGAGGGTGTGGGAGGTGTGGGAGGGTGTCAGAACATGGGCTGCCCCCGGCTTCCCGCCTCTATCAGCTCCACGGGACAACAGAAGCCTCCAGGAGGGCTTTCCAGAACCTTCTACCCTTCCACAGTGCTGGGTTGGTATCCAAGCTACCTTCCATGGGGAGTGTTTTCACAGACAGTAATGGAGAATGAGCCCAGGAAGACTCGTGCAGAATCCGTTCATCCAAACTGCCGGCAAGTTGACGGAAGGAAAAAAAGTTGTTATTCGGGGGGAATTGAGAGTGTGCGCTTTTGTGTGTGTGTGTGTGTGTGTGAGAGAGAGAGAGAGAGGGAGAGAGAGAGGGAGTAAAAGAGAAACCAAATGACACGAATCGAGCATGACTGTTGGACGGAGATGAATAACAAGCTGTGGAGAAAGAGGAACCGATGACAGCTAAAACTGCCAGTTCCAGAGGAAGAAAAAAAATAAAAAACCTGTCTTTGATATAACATTTAGTGTCACGGCCACATAAGTGAAGAGGAATGCGATGCAAATCTCAGGGTCACAGCCTCTCAAGTTGAAAATGATTTTAGCTTGTGAGCCGTGTGTGTGTGTGAGTGCGCGCGTGTGTGTGTGTCCCATGACGATTGCATGAAGCTGCCAAGAGACAGCTGCCCATAGGACTGTGTGTCTCTGTGTGTCTGTCAACACCAGACTGCAGACATACACGAAGCTGACAGCCCTCTCTTAGCCATGTCATTCCAAATTACATACTGCACTTACGACACACACACAAAACACATACACAAAACACAAACACACACACACACGTATTTGGGGAATATGAATGCCATACTTTACTTGTCAGAACGATCTGTTCGCTCCCTACAAGAGTTTATTATAACCTCATGTCGTAACAACGTTACTTAAAGAATCTGTATTACAGAGGGCTACTTGAATGAGGTCATTCCCATGGTGTTCTAGTCATCATCAGTCTTCGGAGACGTTTCTGACTTATAAAATAAGAGGTAGGCGTGACAAGCTGAACCTGACGCTAGTCCAGCAAGTCCTGGGTCAAACACACAAGGAAAAACCTTCAAACGCACCCTGCCTTGCTGACACACACACACACACACACTCATATGCGCCTACCGACATACCGACGCACACACACACACACACACACACACACACACACACACACACAGTGTGAGGCCAGAGGAAAATGGACCTGCCAACATGCAGTCTACCTGCCAACGGAGAGTGGAAGTAGCGGACTGACAGGATGTGTCAACACTGTCATGGCGACCGATGACACACCATGACACAGAACACTCCCCCACCTGCAGCCCCACCATCACAGCATCATGCCTGCCAACCAGGGAGGAGAGACAAAGACAGAGAGAGACAGAGAGAGAGAGAGAGAGAGAGAGAGACAGAGAGAGAGAGACATAGAGAGAGAGATACAGAGAGAGACAGAGAGAGAGAGAGACAGAGAGAGAGAGACATAGAGAGAGAGATACAGAGAGAGACAGAGAGAGAGAGAGACAGAGAGAGACAGAGAGAGAGAGAGAGAGAGAGAGAGAGAGAGAGAGAGAGAGAGAGAGAGAGAGAGAGAGAGAGAGAGAGAGAGAGAGAGAGAGAGAGAGAGACAGAGAGAGAGAGAGAGAGAGAGAGAGAGAGAGAGAGAGAGAGAGAGAGAGAGAGAGAGAGAGAGAGAGAGAGAGAGAGAGAGAGAGAGAGAGAGAGAGAAAGCAAGATCCCCTGTTGGACAGTCACAATTTACTGTCCTACAAAATAAGAGCCAGTCCTCTTGATGACTGACATGATGTCTCCTTGGCTCCAAGTCAAGGGTGTGAGTGGATTAAGTCCAAGTGGTCAGGAGAGAAGTCAATAGACAACCTGGCCCATGACCTTCAAAGCTTTCAATCAGAGAGCTGACCAACCGCAGCACACCTCCCTGTTACTGCTTATCAATAAGCTGACAAACCAAGCATGTGGAGATGGACAGACTGGTCCAGACTAGCCCATATATACTTTTAGCAGAATGAATCAAGCAATCAACAGTGACTGGTGAATAGGTGGACACGTGGTTTAGATTGCATGTTGTGTTGTATTCATTGTGACCTATGTCCAGATTTGTCTGGAGATGGAGTGCTTCGATTTCTTCATATATTTAATAGCCGGCTTTCTGGTTCCCTCCCTGTTAGGGAAATCTGCGAGCCAGATGGATGGATAACTCGATTTGTACTTACAGGAAATGGGACATAGTTTGACGGCGTTATACACAGTCACACACAACATACACCAACACACAACACAACAACAACATGAGGAACTTCACATTCTGCTGTACAATGTTATTGTCTTTGGCTTTAGGAGCGAGAGCGTTCCATATCCTGTATGTCCTTACGGCAGAGGGCACGCGTGTTGACCAGGACAGCCGTGCAGCCGGAGGAGACGGTACGGTTTCGGTCACGTGATGACCTCACGCAGACTACACGTGTGTTCCAGGAGAGATGGAGATGGAGAGAGAGAGAAAGGGAAAGATGGAGAGAGACAGCGAGAGACAGTGAGAGGAAGAGAGAGAGACAGAGAGAGAGAGAGCGAGAGAGAGAAAGTGAGATGGAGAGAGATGGGAGAGGGAGAAAGACGGAGAGAGACAGAGAGCGAAAGAGAGAGGGAGCGAAAGAGTAGCCTACCCTAGTGGTTTGGCTAAGTGGAGCCGTCACCAGATCCATCAGCGACGAGTCATCGCCCGAGGAAACATGGGGCAATTATGGTCATAAATAATAATGGAGAGAGCGTCTGGCATGGTGAGTGATGGGGGCCTCTCGCAGCTCATTTACATGGCTTTGTGTGGCCATCAGCAGCGCCACTCTAACGGAATACTCAGCATTACATTACAGAATATCGGGCTATTCATGGGCAGGCCACAGGCACAGCAAAACAGTTTATACATCAAAGAGAAAACACATGGTCCATGACAGCTGGAGCAATGTGGACGCACTCTGGAGTGAAGGAGGCTGGATGGATGGATGGAGAGAGGGAGTATGTGAGGGAGGGAGGGAGGGAGGGAGAAAGAAAAGTGGAATGTAAAGTGGAGATGATAGAGATGGAGGGATGGAGGGATGGAGGGAGGGATGGAGAAAAGATCGAAAAGGAAAAAGACAGACCTGTCTTAGCATTTCTTATCCTGATTTCAAAACAAGAAAAAGTTCTCCACAGGGCACAACGACAGCTACCTCCGTCTGCCACGCCCACACCCACGCCCACACCCACGCCCACACACACGCTCTGCAGATGTCATTCAGCCAGCCAGACAGCCAGACACCTGACTAACCCTGTGAACCCGTCTTCACCCCCTCCCCCTTCCTACCTGCCATCCACATCAGGCTTGGCGAGTGAGATGTTACAGGATAGAGTTACTCTGATCTCCTGTCAGTTCTCTCCCCCCCTCCCCAACCCAACCCCCATGCTTGCCTCCAGGCGAGGTGGGGCCTAATCTGATCCTGGGTTTGTAAAAGGTTGTAGTGGGGGCCACTGACCCCTGGAACAGGGGACAAAGGGACAGTGTGGTGTGGACTGGTGCTCCGCGGTGCCCTGACGTGTGTGTCCTCAGAGCTGATAAGCCGGCTGCTTAATGGTGTTACGGCAGATTTCATTACCCCCCTCCAGACTGCTCTCATTAAATAAACATCCCACTGTCACATCACTCACTCGGGGACGGGGAGAAGGGGAGAGAGAGATGGGGAGGAGAGAGATGGAGGAGGAAGAAGGATGGAGGAGAGAGATGGAGGGGTAAAACAGATGGCGAGAGATGGAAAAGGAGGAGAGAAATGGAAGGGAAGAAAGCAGCGTGAACAGAATCCATTGTCTAACAACCAACTATTCCCTTCCAGGGACCAAAAAACACGTGTTTGTGAACCAATACAAGTGTTCCAGGTCATCATGTCTTAGTCAAGAATGGAAGACTGCAGTTCAGATGACTGCAGCTCAGATGACTGCAGCTCAGATCACTGCAGCTCTGCCTCATGGTTCACACGTGGCTCTCATTTAATCGACAGGCTGCGAACCTGACAAAAGACAGATGCTTCTGATGTCACCAAATGTCAGTCTCCTGTCACCAGTCCCCTTGTGTTTCTCTGGAATGTTTCTCTCGTTTTCTCTCTCTCTTTCCCCTCGCCCGGACTCTGATTCTCTCTCTCCCCCCCGCCCCCACTTGCTTGTTCTACCTTCCCACCTGTTTTCTCTCTCTATCCGGCTGTCCTCTCTGTTTCTGCCCCTGACCCCCGCTCAATTACCCATTTTCCACTCCATCACCTCCTCAATCAACCATCTCTCTATTTCTTTTCCCTTCCTCCCTAAGCTTTCCTTTACCCCTCCCCTACCATTCCTTACACCCCTCCTTCCCTCTTTCCTAGACCCCATTTTGACATTGTCTGGACCTGTTCCCCCTCCTCCCCCACCTGCTCACCCCCCTTCTCCTCCTCCTCCTGTTCTTTCCCCTCCTCCTTCTCTCCTTCTCTCCCTCGCTCCTCTCCTCTGCCCTGAGTAATCTGTGCCATCACCCTCTCCACATCCATCAAGGTGCTCTCATTGTTTTGACGTCTAGTTAATTCTCGGCTCATGATTTATCAAATTCTTATTACCGCTTGCTGAAAGCCTCATTTATTGTCCTGATGTATGGTAATGATGGGCCCAGTGTGGCTGACTGAATCTCAACAAACCTTCCTCTCCTCATCTCTTCTCTTCTCCTCTACTCTCTCCTCTTTTCTCCTCTCCTCTCTCCTCTTCTCTTCTCTCCTCTCCTCTTTCCTCTTGTCGCCTCTCCCCTCCCCTCCTCTTCCCTCCCCTCCTCTCCCTCCCCTCCTCTTTCCTCCCCTCCTCTCCTCTCCCCTCCCCTCCTCTTCCCTCCCCTCCTCTCCCTCCCCTCCTCTTCCCTCCTCTCCTCTTCCCTCCCCTCCTCTTCTCTCCTCTTTGCTCTCTCTCCTCTCCTTCCTCTGTCTCTGAAGCTTATTCCCAGTCCTTCCTTTGTGCCTCTCCTTTATTGTAAAGACGAGCTCTCTGTCTCTCTCTCTTTCTCCGTCTCTGGCGGTCTGTGTTTCCATGCAGATGTACGACACAGCTGTGGGATCTGTTTCTCTTCTATTTCTGCCTGGTGGGGTGGTTCCTGGCCTGTGTCTGAGGGCACACACACACACGCACGCATGCATACCAAAGCCCATATTCGCACACACAAATAAAGAAGCTTGGTTCGTATGGTTTGTGTGAAAGTGCTGCGCTCGTGACTTACCTAATCTAATACAACTGACACCCATCCCACTTAAAGTGATAAGGATGAACAGCGTATGTGTGCGTGTTTAACACACAGAGCACAGCTTCGCCAAATCAAATGATGCTCGGATGAATGCGAGGATTGTCAAACAATCTTGTCCCCTCGGCAACCCAATTTAATTGGGTGTCAGACACATGAGGTCGTGTTGGCAGATGTGGTGTTCACCGAGCCAGCAGCCACAGTCCTGCAAACACGGGCTGCCGCAACCCAAAAAAACAGGAAAATTAACAACAAAAATGCGCTTCCTTGCTACTTTGAGACCTTTCTCAATATCCCTCGGTTTGTTTCCCTGTTCTGGCCGAGGTCTGGATTAGGGTGGAGTCAGTCGACTTTGTTGTTTGGTATGATCTATTGCAGTCCCAAGAAATCTATTATCCTTGTGCATGCTCTCTCCGAAAGCACGGCTTCTATTTTTATCATCTTCCTGCCAGGCACTCTCCATGGCCACCCCAGGGGGGTCCTTAAATACTATATTGGCCTGTAACCCTACCCGAATGTCTGGCA